>NW_023604108.1:0-4314 GCF_014898055.3 Talpa occidentalis | reverse complement strand
AACACACCCATGTTCATCCGATACAATCGTACAGCTTTCTGTAGCTCAGGGATTTCCAGAATTTCAATTCTGCTTCTAACACATCGATGTTGGAGAAGTTCTCTGGTAGTAAAATCTTCTGTGAGCGGAGAAAATTCACTTGAAAAACAAAAGGAAATAAATGAGTTGACAGGTATATCTGACTTAACTGTAGATCCAGGTTTTGACAGGTCTTTGGTGCTGCAACTTATCCTAGGCTCTCTGTGTTCTGAATAATTTCTAACATACCTGGTTAGATTAACTTGAGCCTCTGGTTTTCAAGGTGAAAGATCCCACATCACTTTTTTCCTGAGTCCAGGGGTGTGGCCTCCCGTGGCCTGGCTTGGGGCTCTCAAGTGAGCACACTAGCCCTGAGACTTACCTGAGTCTTGACCAAGAGCAGGTCATTCCAAAAGAGGGAGTTGTCTGGCCGCTTAGAGAGGAAGGGCTGGCCGAGCCTGGGCTGGCAGGTGGCACTTGTAGTTTTTCCCTGCCTGGATTGCAGTGGGAGGCAGAGATGGAGCCAACGCTATGTCCTGTGTGAATTAACTTGGAGATTCAGAAGCATATCACAGACAACTTTCCAGATAACTATGCATATGAATGCTGGGGTCCAGGCATTTGACCCCTAGTGCAAACTGGGTGAATCCTGCCCATCCTTTAGGCAGCAGCATCTTGGAATCAAAGAGGTCATTCAGTTCACATCCCCACCAGTTAGACCTGGGAACAGTGATGGGAGAGGCTCTCCCGTCTAGTCTTGAAAATCTCATCCTCCTTAGGCCACTGGCTTAAATAGACAATTCCACAGTGATTTTAGGGAAACTTTCACTGTCCATCCGCCTTCCCTTTTATTATGAGCTAGGGAAAAAAAACAGGTAGGAACCATCCTTTGAAACAACCCTTTTCATTTTATGGTGAGAAAGTAAGCCTGGGGCTCAGTTACATATGGGCAGAGCAAAAAATTGATGCTGACTTTGGAGTTTGGTCAGGGCTTAGCCCTTCACACCAAAGCCTGTGGTCCTGAACCGCCAGGAAGCTTCCAGTGGCTCCTTCACACAACCAGGCCATCCCCAAATGAGCAGGGAATAAAATAGCCTGAGGCCAGTTGGGGTCTTAATACTGGGAATCTAAGGCCCTTCTGGAAGGCTCTGTTATGCCTCTATCACTTCCCAGTCAAGCTCCTGAGGCCTAAGCAGCAAGCTAGACCTCCCCCCCATGGGATGTGGGGTGGAGAGGGACAGATGGACCCTCTTGCCCCCCCCAATGGATCCCCACACACTCTCTCCCCCATACCACCCCAGGACGGAGCAATCACCAATGAAGCGGAACTCGCTGCACTCGCACTCGACCAGGGCCACAGTCTCAGCCAGCCACAGCAGTTTGTCTTCTGTCACCAGGCTTGGGTACTTGCCACTAGGTCTAGGGGCAGGAAACAGTAGTGCACTTCCTCTTCCGTATCTAACAAGGGCGTGTCCATGAGCCCCAAAGGTGCTTATCATGTAGGCCTGGAAGACAACACGGAGAGGGTGTCACCAGCTCCCAGAGGCCAGGGCTCTCAGAGACCAGCGGGGCACTCACTAGCCCAGGGCCCAGAGGAAGCTGGGGAGCTCACCCCAGAGGTGGCCCTTGCCATCTTTTTCTTTCTCTCTCTCTTTTCAGATGTACCCTATGGTTTGACAGGAATATGGAGAAACAGAACATGGAATCTATTCTTCTGCAGTGAAAGGCACTGAGACATGATGTCACACTTTCACTTAAACACCCGAAGTCATAAATGCATATTGTTTACCGAATTGGCGCTTTCTAATGGATCAAACCAGCCACTGTGACCTATAGACAAAATAGATCATTTGACACTCTTGGAAGCTCACAACCCATCCATGATCAGGACTAGCTATTTGGTGTCTCACATAGGTCAATCTTGCCACAAAGCAGAGAATGAACACAGGGGAGGATGTTTCATTCTAGTGGGTAAGCGGCTGTGGGGAGGGCTGGAGATGACAGCAATAGAGAATATGTAAACTGTTTCAGAAGTCAGGATCCTCTCTGGATGGAAGTCACTTCTGTTAGGATGAGAGGGACCACTGGTATGGACTTCAGGAAGGGTCAGTCTGTGGCTATACCTGTGAAGGCTGGGCTTTTGATAGGAAATTCGAGGGGTTTACTGATACACTTCCATGTTCTCCAGTAATTCAAAGATGCTCTCTCCGCAACAGGTATGTCAGCAGGTCGCACACGTAGATGGTGTTTCCCTTCCTTCAGATTATCTAGAGTCTGTCAGATGGAGACGATTACTACCTTGAAAATTTAAACCAAGTAATTATCTACCAATACTAGGGCACCATACCAGGACAAATAATAATGTCAATTACTATGGTAAAGTGTTTTGAAATAAATTGAATCAATCACAGAAGAAAGTAAAAATTTAGGTCTAGAAGAAGAAATGCTGATATTCAAATCTTAATGATTATTTCTCTTCTGATTTTTAAAAGATTTATTTATTTATACATACAAGAACTGGGTACAGGCCAGAGTGTGGGGGTGAGAGGATTCGCCAGAGACAGAGTGGGGAACAGAACAGGTGGATCGCCGAAGTACACTGCTGAGGGGAGCAGCAGGGGAGCCAGGAGACGTCTGCTGTGCCATGTGGGTGGCTCCCTGGCCAGGGATCAAACTCGTGCTGCAGTGGCTGCAGATAGCTTCATAGGTTACGTCCCAACCCCTAGTGCCACCAGAGAGGCTTCCTCTTATGATTTTGAAGCCATTTTGGGGGTTATAATTTTATGATGGTAATAGAAGTTACCTTACATACATAAAGAGTAATTTATATTTAATCATTAAAACTTGAGATGGTCTGCTACCATTTCTCTTCAATGTTGAAAAAACTTTTTGACCTGTTAAAATTTTTATGCTTATTTTTTGTGTTTTTCCTAATCCTGGAAAACAGTGTAGGTAGGAAATGGTGGCAAAGGGTTCCACATTTTCACAGTACTTTTACATACATTTGCTCATTACCCTAACACAGGGCTCTGAGACAGATTTGTTTGCATTCTTTTTTTCTGATGAAGCAGATTTGTGACTTGCCCAAGTAACCTTCCAAGTCCAGAGTTCTCTGCTTAAAGAAGCAGGTGTGCAGGTGGGTTGAGGCTGGAGTAGAACACCACGAGCAGGCAGGGCTGACACCCAGGGAAGAGGGTGGGCTGGCTGTCTTCATGCCACACTCACTGAGGGACCTAGTCTCCCTCAAAGGTCCTGTGTAGCAGGCAGATGATCTTAACATCAAGTCCGTTTTTCCTGTCCCAACCTTACAAAAAATTATATTTTCCTAATAAATTGTTAGGGATGGGGAAAAGTAGTTCTGTAATGATACAATATGACCAACATCTTTCTTGAGCGCCTCATAATGGACAGAACACATACTGATTGAGTATGAAACTAATAAAAGAGGCTGCTCCCAGCTACACAGGTGAAGCTCTTGAGAAGCTGCTCATAGGAATAGCCAACTTTGAGAAGAGCCCTCTGGTGGCTATAGCTGTAAACTGCACCCCAAGAGCTGCTTATCCTCTTATAAAGTACAGGAACCACAGTGAGAGAAACTTCCCCCACTCTAGGAGGCTGGCTGGACTTGTGGGAGGACTGGACAATGGCAGGATATACAGGGAGTGCTTTCCCGACACTGCACAGTGGGGGATCACGGTGGTACATGAAATGCACAGAGTCTTTCATTTATTCGAGAAATACTGTGTGTGGCCACGGTCAGAGTCAGACCCCATGCTTGGACTCAAGAAGCTCTCAGCTTGGGGAAAATCAAAAAAAAGACATGAAAGCCAACAATTTACATATACCAAGATAAGAGCCAGCATCACCCAAAGTTATGGCATTTCAGAAAACTCCAGGAACCCTGGGATTTCTTTACACAGCTTTAGAAGATCCAAGGCTTTTTTTCCCTTTTGCTGGGGCTGTACACAACTTTAGCTTCTAGGTTAAATGATCAGCCATCCTGTGGGAGGAAATGAGTGAGAGAGAAGTTTCTGTGTGAGGAAGTAGTTGGCATTGGGTGAAGAGGAATAAAAATGAAGGGCCGGGGTTGGGGGGGCTCCCCTGGTGGCGAAGGCAGTTGAGCACCGCACTGTGAAGCTGTCTGCAGCCTCTGCAGCTCCGGTTCAATCCTGGCTGGCCGGCGAGGGCCCCACATGGTGCTGCAGACCTCTCCTGTCGCGCCTGCTGCTCTCCTCACCAGTGTATTTCGTCAGTCTGCCTGTTCTGTTCCCCGCTCAGCTCTGGTGAGTCCTCTCA
>NW_023604107.1:0-33963 GCF_014898055.3 Talpa occidentalis | reverse complement strand
ATCAAGAGTCCCCTCAACCTTCACGGCTCATCCTCAAGTGTGCATGAATTCCCAGTATCTCCAACTCCGGTGACTCCGCTGCCAGCCCCTCTGCCCAGGTTCCCTCTGCACCAAAGTGCGGCCTCGGCGGGAGTGGGCGGACTCGGCCGTCTGTGCGCCCAGTTCTGCCTCATTCCCCTCCCCAACCCGAACCCCGGCAGTGGGGGCACCCGCTCACCACACCAGCATTTCAACTCCCTCCGCTTGGTTAGGAAGGCAGCGCCCTGAGCCTCAAACAAAGTGTAGCCACGGCAACAGCCAATAGGGAGGAAGATGGAATGGCTTTTCCTACAGGTGCCGCACTGGGACAAACTACCTTCATTCGTTCCTTCGCAATGGGATGAATGTGTCTCTCAAGCTAAATGGTTGTTTAAGGATTTTTTTGGTACATTTTTAATATTTAAGTGATTTGGGGAAGAATTTAAGAAACAAACAGCATGTTGTTACAGTTACCAAGCAGAGTGGTTTGGCCTTTAAACTGTTTTGAGCTGTGTATATTAGTTACTTGCCTCTAGTGAAGGTTGAATTGTTTTTATTCCACAAAACCTTAATTCTGAATAGTGATTTGTGGGACCTGAAAATGTGAAAGAGAAACCAGTAAGTTGCTTTTCATGACAACAGTTTCTTTAAAAAAAAAATCAATTATCACTTAATGGCTATTAAAATCCTGAAAGGGAATAGATGTGTGGGTGAGGGACTTAAGGAATTATTTTCTGAAATATGCTTTACTATACTATTTTTTTTTTTTTTTTTTTTTTAGAGGCATGTTTTATTTATTTATTTTATTTGTTTGTTTTGTTTATACATGCACTGGGTACAGTCAGAAGCACGGGAGGGTGAGAGAATTCACCAGAGCCAGAGCGGGGAGCAGAGCAGGCAGAAGGACCGAGGTACCTGCTGAGGGGAGCAGCGGGCGCAGGAAGGTCTGCGCGCCATGCGGGACCTCCCTCTGCATGGGAGGGGAGCAGCGGGGCAGCGAGAGGTGCGCGCGCCATGCGGGACCCTCTCTGGTGGCAGGGAGCAGCCGGATCGAACCGGCGCTGCAGAGGCTGCGGGCAGCTTCGCACCCAGCGCTCAACCGCTTCGCCACCGGGGAGGCCCTACTATAAACTATTGACGGCGATAACCACTGTTGTAATGTAAGGTTTGAATTTCTAAGTACATATCATACTTTTTAATATAATTTAAAAATTCATCAGTTTCTTTTCTTTTTTTCTTTTCTGGAGCTTGAAATTTCATTTAGTAAGTAACATATTACCGATTTTAATGTTTTAAAGTTTGCAAACAATGCATTAAATTCCAAGAGGAAGTAGTGTAATGGTAGAAGATATCTGATATGCAAAAACCTGAAAGCAAACAATGCATGGAGTTTTGTAAAACAACCTTGTATTTCCTGGTAACTATAAACTTGTATAACAGAAGAACTAGTTACTTTGAATGAAGAATAAGCAGACTTTTGATAAAAGAAAACACAGGTTAGTGTCCCTTTTAAGAAAGATAATGATTTTCAAAAATAAACTACTCCTGATTTCAGATCTAATTCAAGATGTTTTTATTATCAAAACTAATGCTCAAATCCATTTTTGTTTTTTTTTTTCAAATGTATTGCTGATTTATAAACTATTCATTTAAAATGCTCATACCACCATGCTGAAATTCAAATGTAAAAATCTTAAAGAAGATATATTTTTATTTGTAATTATGCAACTATTCAGGCTTTTGCTAAAAATATCAAAACCATTAATAATTAATTTTAAAACTAATTTTAAAAGCTAATTTAGTAACTCATTTGAATTTTCTTTTTTCCTGTGTTCTAATTTTTTAGTAATAACACGTCTGAAGATGATGTGTAAACTGCTGTATTTCTTAATGCTTATCTTGTCAAATAAATTGATAGTGAAATGGAATTTTATTGAAAGTTGTTTTTCTATTTTACCATAGTAAAAATTACCATTAATTTGTGGTAAATATTACAACAGCTCTTATAGTCCATGTTATTTTTTACTTTGGAAGGAAACTGACAATGCTAGCAATTAGCCATTATTATCACTAACTAATATCACTAATTAAAGAAGAAGTACAACAATGATCTTGAATAGTTATAGATCTAAGTCTATTTAACATAAAACTATTGGTTAACTATGCAGTGTTTACCAAAAATCTTTTTAATTTAATTAATCTTCCTGGTACTAAAGTCTAAAATCAAGTAGACTTTGTCCATAATATTTTTTTCTTTTTCATAAATAACTTTTTTTTTCATTAAATTTTGCTCTTATTTGAAAAGCATCTAGAGTCTGGTTGTTTATAGCCTACTGGTAACACAACATATTTTCAGTTGAGAGTAAAATAATAAATATTTGTTGAGGGTATGAATGGATGAAAGAGAACTTTGCTCCTAGGACTTTTGAAAAAAAGTCAATCCTGAGAATGTTAGTTGATTGGTGGGATTACTTTAATAACATTCTTCAACAGTGGTTTTATTCATCATATGGTGGTGATATAATTAAATATCCCAAAATATCATTGTAGTACTCAAATAAATGCATCACAGTTGTTTGTTTCTTTTTCTTGATGGTAATTGTTTTTTTTTTTTTTAATATGTGACCCATAGTATTGGACTCTAAGATCTCTGCTTCTCTCTTTCTACTTAAAGACTATCCTGAACTTCAATTCTGTTCTCTTTGTGCTCTCTTCCTGCTACAGTTGTGATCAGCTACTTCAGACCCCATAACTTTCCAGAGTTCAGATTCCCATACTCATACTTTCTTATATAGTCTTAGTATTTCTATACGTAATCTTAGTATTTCTATAGTAAAATGTGGTATGACAAGATTAATAGCTGACATTTAACCAGACACTGAACTGAGTGCTTTATAAACATAATCTCCCTAATGCCCACAACATCCCTTGAAGTTTATGCTGTTATAATCTAAATTTACAGATGGTGACACTGGGCTTGGAAGGGCTAATAAGAGTGATTTACACGTCTGGATTTGAATCTCAGCTCTGCCACATATTAACTGATGACCTCAGGTGAAGAATTTTACCTTCCTGAGTCTCATTTCTTCTTTATATACCGGGATAATATCATAATGACACTTAATTTGCAAAATTTTGACCATCAAGTGTATCTGTACAAATGATAAAGAATATTGATAACATTAATAGCTTAAACTTAAGCTCTTCTGACCTGGGCACCAGTATCATCGTTGCCTTTTTACCATCCCAGTGCTGACAACTCTATTTCCTGCTACCTCATATCCTAATACTGTTACACAGCCATTTTGCAGTTTTGCCACACTTACTTCTTATGAACTAGTGCATTAACTCTGTAATTATCTCCCTATCCTAAGATCCTTTCCTAATTTGACTTTTACACTGATGACAGAATTATGGTTCCCTGTTAACTTCAGGAAAATAAAAAATTCTTAGCAAAGCATACATGATCCTTCCTAATCTTTAATGAATCTATTGATATTTCTCCAGCCTTGTATTTCATCTGCAACTCTGACTTATGCACTTCGCTGTAAAAGCTTGTGAACAGTTTTCCAACTGTCTTGAATACTTCTTGTCTTTATGCCAATTTTGACTGACTAGGGCCTTCTTAATCATTGTTCAAGAATCATCTTAAATTCATCTCCGATGTGAAAGTTCCCAGCCCTTTTCTTTCCTATCCCTCACCCCAACACATAATTCAGAGTTGAGCACAGGTTTTAATATTTGACTCCATGGTGTTTTGTCTTCATTTTTGTGTTCCCATCTTAGAAGGAAATTAAAAACAACAAAAAGTAATCAGGGCACCATTTAGTGAAAGGTACACTCATGAATAGGTGAATTCTCAGAGTATTTATTCTATTAAAGTGAATCTCTGCCATTGGCGTGTTTATTAACTAATCAGGAAATGAGTGAAAAGAAATGCCACTCCAGAATCTTATTTAAGTTAGAAAAAATTATATTTTTTTTGTAATGAAAGATATAAACCTTCCAACTTTGCATTTTTAAAATAGGAATTGCTCTAACTTGTGTATCTTTGTTTTAGCACATCTTATTTGAGGTTGTTTCCAGTATGTGTGGTTGTGACAATAAAGGCCAGCAGAGGCCCTCTCCTCTTACCATTCTGTGTAAACATGACCTTCTTTGACTTGTTGCTTAGATACCCCCTTTGTTGTGTTCTAACTCTAACTTAAGCTGCTTGCTATGGACTGAATGCTTGTGTCTCCCTAAAATTCACAGGTTGGAATTTTTAAACCCATGTGAGATGGTGTAAGAAGTGGGACATTTAAGAGATAATTAGGTCATGAGGGTGATGGCCTCATGAAGGGGATTAATAGTCTTAGAGATCACATGAGCTCTCTACCCTTGTGGCCACTGAGATATAAGAGGTTGAAACCTGGAAGAGGACTCTGGCTCAGCAGCGCTGGCACCCTAATCTCAGACTTCCTGCCTCCAGAACTGTGAGAAATAATTTTCTGTTTTGTTTTTTTTTAAAGCCACCAGTCTGTAGTATTTTATTTCAGCAGCCCTACTTTAAAACATCCTAATTTCGAATTTTATTGTTCCTCACCATAAAGCCTTTGTTCTTTTTCTTTATCCTGTCAGTTTCTTTCTCCACCATTCATTTCATCACATCAACTATCTCTATATGTGACTCAAGTCTGCACTCAAGTCTCTATGGTGATTCAAGCCTGTCCATTTATCTCTACTCCATTTCCAGTGCTTAACAATGTAGATATATCCTACAACTTCAAACTCAATTATTAAATACTTAATTTATGAATCTTTTCCAAATTTTCCTCCCAATTTCCTATTTCCAGTAGTTACCAATACTCTTTTATTCTCCAGTTCTATAGGTTCTTTCTGATAAACTTGAATTTTTTGTTTTAATTTGAAGCCTATCAAACTATATTCAAGTCTTTTTCTCCTCTCTAGTTATCTTTCATAACTGCCCTTTCCTTACTGTTGGACTTTTTGCTTAGCCCCTCCCTCCCAATTTACTTTTACTCTCTCCTTCATTTTGAGTGCATCATTGCTTGTAACTCCAGCTGAATATCATCATGTGACTAAGTCTGTGCAATGGAATATCAGCAGAAAAGAATGTGCAACTTCTGTTAATTTTCTTAAAAGATACTTGCCTGAGTTTACTCATCTTCCTTCCTTTCTGCTGGTTATAAAGGATGACACCTTGTGAGCTATACATTGAACAGACAAGAGCAAGCCCCAAATTCCTAAGATATCCTGGAAGTGAACCCATTACCCGACTTGGACTGACAGAGAAACAAACCAGTTTATTTTTGAATTTGGGCCCTTGAATAAAGCAGCTTTGATGCTGACATGCCAGTTATGCTAATACCAAGTCAACAGTCAAGTCTGTGCCTTCACCATTACACACAGAGTTACTGCAGAGTATTTATGTACATTGTCTTTCTTATTTATGGAGACCAGGACTTTGGGCCTAAATTCCAGTCAGATTGTAGCAGAGGCTCGCAACTTTCTCATATGCTGCAGTAAATAGAACTGAAACCAAAAACTATACCTACAGCATCATGGGGAGAAACTGAAATAAAAATCAAACAGTAGTTCCATCTGTGTGCCCTATCAAAACAACCCAGACACTGGAGGAATCTATGAATAAAAGTAGAGGATGAAACTAGAGAAAGTAAAAGACAAAGGAGGGTTCAAAGCAAAGGGTAGAAGACAAAGCCTGGAAAGACTCCTTCAGCTGGGAAGAAGAACCTTAAGAGTTTTTGGGATGACTGTGGCTGTGTATCAAAATAGGAAGGGAAGGGTATGGTTATAACTTAGAAATCTCTTATTTTTCCATTTTTCAAGTTATCCTTCAACAAGCAGATTGCTGTCTTCCCAATTAGAAATAGTTAGCTTCAAATGAGTCTTATTTTTTTAATTAATATTTTATTTTATATATTTTTTAAAATGAGTTATATCTGTTTTCATACACTATTAGAATTTGTAAACCATTTTTTAAAAATATTGGTGCTAGCTAGAATTGAGACCATGAAAGAAAAAAGAAAAGTTATAAACAGGCCTAAGAAAATTTTAAACTTTAATACCTAAAATGAAAGCACCAAAAACCAAGATATAAGTGTTGATTTTTCTAAAGAAAATTTTAGGAATATTAGCTGTCTCAAAAATAATTTTTAATTAAAATAACCTGAAGTTAACTCTTTTCCTTACATTGTATATCAAACTAAATTGCAAACTAATTAAATAATTCATTTCATCCATTCATTCAACAAATATCTATTGCGTATATCTATGATATGCCACCCTTTGAGGTTATAGTGGTCTCTCTACTTAAGGAGCTCAGAGCCTATTTAGGAAGATAGACAAATCAAGGGGAACATACAGCAAATTGAGGTTAGACCAAAACTCACAAGGCAAGACATCAATAAAGAGCTGATATTATTGAATATTTTGGAAGATAGAAGTAAAAGAAAACTTTCCAGCAAGAAAAACAATGTACGATAAGACTCAAAACAAAATGTTTTACTTTCTGAAAACTGCATGTTCACCCAGGGGGCTATTGACATTCTATACAAATGCCTTTTGATGTCAACTATCTAGCCCAAAAAATTCAGAGAAAGAAACAAGTACAGATAGAAACAGACAATTTCAAGGTATCTTAAACATGCCCTTATTTTCAGGAAGGTGGTTTGGGAATGTTATACTGATGAATGGTTTAAGAAGAAAAATGTGCAAATGAAAGCCTTAAGTAGGCAGAATTATTAAAGTTGTTACTGTGGTTTTGATAGTAAACATTGTGGTTATCTTTTCAGAATCATCAATATCAAGGGAGAAAATGATGTTAAAGGCGAAAAAAAAGACATTACTTTAAAATACTTTCTTAATCTGATGAATGGAGCTTTCTTGGTAAGAATCTTTGCAATTATTTAGTAAAGAAATGTGATGCAATTTTATTGATATTTACTATAAAAGATTGACTATTCTTTTTTGCAGGCTCTTGGACTTTTACTCATGGGATTTGGCACATGGCTTTTACTAGATAGAGACAATTTCCTCACAGCTTTAGGTATGTATCTGGTTTTCTCTGAAGAAAGGCAATTTTAAACAATTGCATACATGATTTAATCAGCAGGTGGCAGTATTTCTCTAAAATTCATTAAGTATTGTTCAATTTTCCTTCTGGCCGTTGTCAATTGGTTTTAGAAACAGTTTATTAAATAATAGACTTAAGTCCAAGACCATAAAGGAGGAGAGATTTGGGGAGAGAGAGCTAAAACTTTTACTGGACAAGAGGGATGAGAGATATTCTGAATCTTTATACATTGCAGATTTGAAAAGATAATGGTGTTCAGATTACTATAGTTTTGATGCCCAAATTAAATATTTTTCGCTTAAAACTTACTTACCATCTACACTCACCATCAACATAGTTGCAGGGAGACTATTTTTCCAAACTATGAATAAAATAATTGAAAAATAACTTTATATAGGGGGAAAAAGTGTCTACTGTACAGCCATATTTCTTAGTGGATTTCAAGTAAGAAAAATCTGTAGGAATAAGAAAACTAGATAAAAATGTAATATGAAATGAAGTGCTACAAAATACTGAATAATTTAGTTAAATTTCAGCTAGACCTAAGGGCCTGGCATCTTTATTCTCTTATTTTCCTACTTTGCATATGAAAAAGTATTCATGTTGTCTGATTGCATTAGGGGTGTACACAGAAGAAATGGATGTGTGGAGATCTTATGAAAGTCTTCCTTTTCATATCCCCTTCCCTTCTTCATAATAATGACAACAACCACTTCTACCTATTGGTGTTGGCTATATCCCAGACACTGGGCTAGGCACTTCCCACACAGCATCTAATTTGATAAAGTAGTAATTAAGGTGGAACAAAAGTCACATTCTTTTCTTTTTTTCTTTCCATTATGGACTTTAGAGATAATTCTAGTCTTAATGTACTTGCTTGGGTGGAATCCTTGCAAAGGTAATCTGAAATGTATCTATTACATCGCACTTTTTTAACCATGTATTTAAAACACTTAGTGGAGCTGCTATTAAGTTTTCAGAATGTGGAATTGAAATAAAAGTTGAGGCAAGAAACATTGGGTCTTCCCCTTTTCTTCATCTATAAGTGTTGATTGGTTTACTTCTTTCTAAGTTATTCTTTCCTTACCTCTCCATTTGTAAGAACACCATTCGTACAGTCCCCATCTATTTGTCACGTTAATAGCCTCCAGTAGCCTTGTGCTTTGATCTCATTTCTCATCTCATTTCTTCAGATGCCACTGAAATAATGAATTAAAATGTAAATTTAGCTGTCATTATTTACTTATAGGACAAATAGTTAGAGTAACTTCTGCATGTTAGACATTACCCCATGAACTGAGGAGAAAATAATATACAATAAAGATAAGGTTTCTGTTCTTATAGAGCTTAGTTCCAGTGAGCAAGACTGAAAACAGCACTCTAAATGGCCCTAATTTGACTCTTCCGTTTTTTAAAGATTTATTTAATTAATTTATTTATTTATACAAGCACTGGGTACAGTCAGAAGCGCAGGAGGGTGAGAGAATTCACCAGAGCCAGAGTGGGGAGCAGAACAGGCAGGAGGACCAAAGTACACTGCTGAGGGGAGCAGCGGGCGGCAGGAGAGGTCTGCGGGCCATGTGGGACCCTCCTCCAGTGGCCGGGGAGCAGCCGGGGGTGTAACCGGCCCTGCATAGGCTTCGGGCAGGTTCGCAACCCAGTGCTCAACCGCTGCGCCACCCGGGAGGCCCTAATTTGACTCTTGAAAGGAAACTTTTCCAGTCTCATTCACTGTAAGTGCCAGCAAAGCTGGCACTCTGTGCACATTTATGTCCCCGAATGCTTTCACCATTTCAAGTTAAAATTTCCAATCATGATTTAAAGCCTAAACACAGATATCATCCTCTTCAGTACTCCTCTTGCTTACCTATCGACACATCTCCAACTATATTTGGTGCTCCTGTGCCCAGTGGTGTGCTGGGAAACATTCAACTGGTTCAGTGATGGGGAGTCTTAATTTATGGTATTTGCCAATTTCCATGGTTTAAATACTCCCACAATAGTTGATTTCAATGTGCCAATGTGAATTGAGCTGGCTTTCAAATTTTGTAAAAATTTAACAATTAGTTTTATGAGTCAGAACATCTTGTCTCCAGCACTGCCTGGTCCAATGTCTTCCCATAAAATCTAGGACATATTTAATCTTCCTGTTTTTTCCAAATACTTGCTGAGAATTTAGTAGTCTACAATATATACCATAACACTAAGAATTGAATAGTTTGTTGACTATATGATGATGTATAGCCCCTAGTCTAGACATCCCAGTCTAGATAGGGAGATAATTAATGGGTCATATTAACCATAATAAAAGAAACTTAACCCACATATCTTAGGTCCTCAAAAATTTTTGTGATGAATGAATTCATAAATATTTTTAGGTATGTAACTCATACAGGAGTTCACCCTAGGAAAATACTGTCTTCTTTTGTAGAAGATAATGAAGATGAGGTAAAGGTGAAGAGATCTTCTAAGATTGAGGAACTTCTTTATCCTGTCATTAAAGGAACAGAAGTTTTTGCTAGGAGTAAGAGATGCAAGAATGATATTTAAAAAGAGAGAGACTCCTAGTGGATCGGCAACAGCTTCTTAGAGAAACCTTGATTTCTGTATTTATCATTAAAAATAAAACTCATCACTTGATAATAAATGTTTTGTGGTTTCACAGATGAAAATAATCACGTGATAATACATATCTTCCGAATTTTGATTGGAACTGGATCTGCAATTGTCCTTCTTTGTCTCTTGGGTTTTTGGGGAATTCACAATGAAATCAGATGTCTCCTTATTCTGGTAGGTATTTTTCTTGAATAACCTGGATTTTGAGTGTCAATATGAAACAAATGAACTTAATGATTTATGTCACTAAAACATTATAATAGAGTGTGCCCATTCTGTAAAGCAAATGAAGCACCCTTTCCCAAGGAACTTCTAAATAGAATTGTTTTCATGAATTCTCCATGAATTAAATCTCAACCTCATCGCTTACATACTTCGATATTAATTTTCAACAGAATCATCTCCTAGGATGAACTACAATTAACTGAACTTAATCGGAAGAGTAGAATCACAACGAAGTGTATTTAAAGTCATGGAGCAGTGTAGCTTAGTAAAGAAAAGGAACACGTGGCAGGTATAGATCAAAATTCCTGGCATTTCATTAATTCTTTAAATTTGATCAGTTTAAATCACACGTATTCTCATGAATGAAGAGATACCTAATTTTTCTATAGCATTGCAAGTCTGGGTAATCTCTCTGGACATTAGAAATTTGGTATCATTTTCTCATTGGGATTCTGATTTTGGGTATGAAAACCAAGACTGAAATGACTTGCATGAAAATTTAGATTTTCTGCTTGTCACAAATTTCCATTTAGACAATGGAGACTCAGAACCTATACTAGAATAAAATGTAGGGCGGGAAGTTGAAGGGAAAACTAGAGGGAGTAAAACATAAGTATCGTATAATTTCTGTCTCATATGATGCAAGTATTAATAGCTCTGTCTTGAGAAAGGCTGGTAGACCATAAGGAATATATATGCTGCTAAGATCTCAGATTTCAGACATTGTTCTCCTTTCTAGACCCTCTATGAATGGGTGCTACTTTTTTTTGCAATCTTGACACTTTTGCTTTTTTCCTCAGACCTTCCCAATATTTTTCTAATCAACATATTTTTCCTTTAAGCCATGTTTATTGACACAATACAGCTGTGGGCAAATCTTACTGGCCTACAGGCTATTCTGTGGCTTAAATGTGGTTTTGAATACTCCTACTCTAATAGAATATATACTAATTTTGTAGTTAAACTCTTCAGAGCAATTTTTATTTTCCTCTTTTAAAAAAGTTCCAGGGCTGTATCTTTCTATGCTTTCTATGTTCTAATAACATAAATGTACTAATTTTTCTTAATACTGTAAACATCTAACTGTTGTTAAGATAATTTTCAAAGGTAAAATCATGACTCATTTATATGTAAATGAGCATGTATCAAAGACTTTAAATAATTAATGAGGGAAACAGTAAGAATTACTAACTGGCTGAAATGAGAATTAGATTTGTGATGATTTATACTCTCTATAGACTGTATTCATTTGCATTTCCATGAATAGGAATCATATGCATTGCTAATGACAGGAAAACATTGTGTTACATTAGAATTTTGTAAGTTAATATTGTAGGGCTGGTCTACCTAAAATATTTAGACAGACTTTTTCTAAGATGTCCATAGTAGGCCTTTTCTAATATGTGTCATCTTGGTATGTAGAACTAAAGTCAATTAAGGCCCTATGAACCTTGGGAGAATCCATCAATATTTTCAGAATATCGATTACCTAAATATAGGGGTATCTCAAGAAATAACATTTTTATCAGGAAAACCTATCTTAAGGGCAAACATCTAGAGATGAGGTTTTGTCATATGAAGACATCCCCCACCCTTTAAGCGGGGAAACCCCCTCCTTTCTCCCTGACACAGACCCCTTAGCCTCAGGATATCAACCTCCTTGTTTGTCCCATTCTCTCCACATGTATCTAACTTGGTTTTTTCAGTTACTTATCTGTCGGATGTTAATTTGTTTGTTCTTTCTGCCAAAGAGGGATGGGGGAACTTTTCTGTGCCATAGCTTTCTCTACAGAGTTGAGTAAATAGCCTAGTCAAAGGTAAAGATTTTTATACCTCCCATGGGATCAGAAGCTGAGAAGGTCCATTAGATAACAAGCAACTTGGCAAGGAAAATAAACTCAACAATTATTTTTAGCATATTACACAATTTGTTCTGCCTTTGCCAGTCTCTTATTAGTGAAGATTAAGTGAGAGCTTATATGTGTATGCATTGTAAATCTAAAGTTATAAACAGTCCTCAGGACCTTATTTTTCCTGAAGTTTTTGTTTTTGAAAATGGAAAATATAATTTCTGTCAAGTATACAATTTTTTGTATATTTTAAAGTATTAAAATACTTGATGCTAAGTACCAATAATGAGTCATCTTATACTTTATTAGTAATGTATTCAGACTGCTAACTTTACAAATTATTATAGACTCTACATAATATATATTACTGTGTGGTCTAATGAAGATGCAAGTGACCACATGTTTTAAACACTAAAATAGTCAAATAAATTTGAAAATCACATTATTTGACTGAGTAGAAATATTTTCAGTTTTCAAAGAAATAGTTTAAATGGATACAGATTTAACTTTACTATTGCAGTTGTTAGTTTCTTTGTTTTTTGTTACTTTGATGGAATAATTTCCATAGTGAATCAGAAATTTAGTGTGCACTCTTATTTTAGCAGAATTCTGTTTTAATTGCTGGTTCAGATTATTGAATTTTCTTCTGTGGCAGTTTCAGATCTAATGAGGAATATGTTATCAACAACTTCATTAGAACAAGTCATCTGTTAGAGTTCTCATGAAATGTTATCACTTCTTTTTATCTTACTCTTATCCAAATGTTCACTATATTTCTTCTTTGCCTTTATTTCAAAGATTCACTCTTCCATGTGAAGGAAGAAAAGTTCAGTGATATCTATGGGCATTTTAAGACCACATATTTCACATACGATACATTTTTCTCATCATTGTAACATCTAAAAATATATTAGATATATATTGTCATCTCTATTTTTTTTGTTATTGTAGTATGCAGTTCTGTTATTGTGGGCCATTGGTGTTCAGGTTGTACTTTCAGCATTCATCTTTGCAAAGAAAGAAGAGGTATGGAAAGATTATCTTTTTTATTTGAAATCTAAAGAAAATGTGATGCCTTCAATTATTAAGACCTATGAGCATGTATTGAACATCAAAGGCAAAAAAAAAAAGATTCAATAGATGTTGAGGAGGTATCTGTTTATCTCTTCTCCCCTTTATTTGTGGAGTAATTTTGTTCCTGGTTTGTCACTTGCATTCTTGAGCTCTCAAATAATAATTTGGAGTGTAAATGAGGACATAAATCTCCCCACACCAATATAAAATAGAAAGACACCATTTTCTATTCTTAATAAAAATTAATTTAGACAATAAATTAGTTACCTTACAGTTCTAACACTTTGCAATATTCTTATCTTTTTAAAGGTATTAAAACATAGATGTATAAACTTGTGTACATAGAAAGTATAACTTGTATACATTATATTATACTAGTATTTTCATTACATATTTAATTTTTTTTATTCAAAGAACACCATAATACAGTAAAAAGTCCTTAGACTAGAATTCAGATGAACCATCTTTAAAAGTCCAACTCTTCTTCTTTATTAATGTCCAAACAGGTAATTAAATTCTGTTTTCTTATAATAAAATAAAACTAGTATCTGTTTTCCCTACCTTTTGGTATTTTTGAAATCCAAATTGAGAATTATGACAATCACAAACTTTCGAATGCTTAAGTTACTGATAAAGTGTACCTAGCTCTACAATATCTAGATTTTGGAATAGCATTTTTCCCACCCCAAACTTTTAGATATGATCATTTAGTTTCAGTATTGTGAAATGATAATTTTTAAAAATATAAGAATCATGATTTTTGTAAAATATACAATAGACACAGGTCTGTGATTTTATTTAACATTTTGATTAACCAGTAAGATATGAAAGCTAATTCATAGGAGAATCCAGAAAAATACTTGTAGGCTGTCACTTAATAGGTACAGAGTAGGCTTGGAAGAGAAGGAATCAATTTTACTCCCCCCAAAAAATTATTTGCATATCTCTGACAAAAAAATCATTTTCCTTTTTTTTTTTTTTTTGCAATTTCAATAGTATAAAACAAGTTTTAAAAAGCTACAAAGGGTACAGAGGTACAGACCCATAGAATCAGAAGATCGTGGACTATGCTAAAGAAAACCTACTTTCCGTTTAAAAAATTCTTAGTGATCTCTTTTTGTTTTTTTGATCGATTTCAAAGTCTTTCACAATTTTTCCTGAGGGCACAAGAAAAAATCATTCATTCAGGACAATAATCTGTCCCTAATCATAAAATATGTCTTATATATTCTTCTGTAAATCATAATGTCAAAGACAAATGCTTTAACACTCACTGAGATTGCTAAAAATAGTTATAAAGAAGAAAAATAAACCACTTAGATATAAACAGATAGCAGCAAACAGGTAAGTTTGAATATTCTTTTTTGATGAACTACTGGAAAAATTTTATCAAATTTTCAAATGTTAATACAATTTCAACAGGTTCAGAAAGTATGGCATGACAAAGTCAACTTAGTCATTTCTGAGTATGGATCTAACAACACGAGTGGAGACATATCCAAGTGGATTATTCTGAATGCTTTACAGAAAACTGTAAGATAAAATTAGTATAAAACTAAAAATTAAATGCCAAAGGTGATCTCTGTGTGGAGGGGCAGAGAGGGAAGAACAGCTGACAGAGGCAGAGGAATGGATGGAGTTTCCTGTATCTTCCAGACCAACTGGGTAGAAGAGTATTGCCTTTACTTAACAGATCTTGAGCTTTATCCTTCTTCTCTAACTTATATCTCCTTTTCTGGGTGATTGATGTGCATTTTAATCTGTCTTCACTTGTAAAAGTGTTGGTCGTCTTCTGCCAACTGGGGCCATCTGCCTGCTGCACATGAGCAAGCCAAGTCCAGCCCAGTTCCTGCTGAAAACAGAGTAGTGTAGGCGCTTGAGCCTGAATATTAGGGTTGCCCCTTAGTAGCGTTGGGACCCCGGATGAATAACCTTCATAATTTCAGGTTCCACATTCATAAAATGGGCAAAATGAATTCTACTTCTGGCTGGCAGGAATAAATGAAGCAATATATAGGATACATAGAAAACCTTGGATCTGGGATGGAATGAGCAACTAATAGTTGTTAACTAACATTATTAGAGTTATTATTTCACAGTTCATATTTTTCTGGCTAAGGAAAGGGCATTATATTGTCAGCCAAATGGTTTACATAAAATAGATCAGCACCTATACTACAGTAAGTGTTTGATAAAGAAAAAAAGCACACATTTACTAAGTGCCAGGCCCTTTTATAAATGTTTTGTATATGCTAATTTGCTTAATCCTCCCAACCCACTGAGGTAAGAAATATTTCCTCATATTATAGATGAAGGAAAGAGAAATTTATTAGCCAGTTCCACACTGATAATAAGCAGCAGAATCAAAATTCAACCCCTGATGGTATAGCACTATATATTTTTTTCTCTTAACTGCTATACTAAGGTTAACATTTCACCTTACTTCTGGAAAGTAGAAATGATCTTGAATTTCTTTATATATGTTATATATACATAAATACTAAGCACATAGGACATCATATTCTGTATTTAAAATACATAGAAGGGCCTCCCTGGTGGTGCGAGGGGTTAAGTGTCAGTACTATGAAGCTATCTGCAGCCACTGTAGCACGAGTTCCATCCCCAGCCAGGGAGCTGCCCACATGGCGGAGCAGATCTTTCCTGACCCGCCCGCTGCTCCCTTCAGCTGTGTATTTCAGTCAATCTGCCTGTTCTGTTACCCACTCTGTCTCTGGTGAATTCTCTCACCCTGCCCCACCCCAGTTCTTGCATGCATAAATAAATCTTTAAAAAATAAAATACATACACATACACACACACACACACACACACACACATACATATTTAGGATGAAGGTATGGCTGAGGTGATTCTCTATGTCTTCTATGTTCTGACCCTAAACATAGTTTGTATCTTTCAAACATTAGATATGTCTTCCATCCTAGGCTCATTGAGGATAAATTCACATATAATAATTTCATCGAAATATAACCCACTTAGGGCCTCCCTGGTGGCGCAGCGGTTGAGTGCTGGGCTGCAAAGCTGCCCGCAGCCTCTGCAGTGCAGGTTCAATCCCCGGCCACTGGCGAGGGTCCCACATGGCGCGCAGACCTCTCCTGCCACCTGCTGCTCCCCTCAGCAGTGTATTTTGTCAGTCTGCCTGTTCTGTTCCCCACTCTGGCTCTTCTGAATTCTCTCACCCTCCTGCACTTCTGACTATACCCAGTGCTTGTATAAATAAATAAATAAAAATAAAAAGAATTAAAAAACAAAAAACAAACAAAAACAAATATAACCCACTAGTGCAAATATTTAGCTATGATTAATATCAACAATTACTGAAATGAAATAATGAAATGAACAAAATATACTTATTTGTTTAATTAACACATTCCAATGGGGAATCAATTATCTTCATCACAAAAACAAATTTAATATGCATGGGAATCATGTAATTATCTGCATTTTTAATATTTTATAGTAAAGCTCATATAATCTGTTTTTCTAGTTACAGTGCTGTGGCCAACACAATTTCACAGATTGGATAAAGAATCAGAATAAAGAAAATTCGGAACAGGTGCCATGTTCTTGTACAAATTCCACATTGAAACAGTGGTTTTGTGATGTACCTCTGAATGCAACTTACCTGGAGGTAAAGATAAGGTTTCTTCCACGTGCTTACAGTGCCTTTTTTTTTTTTTGCAAATCAATTCAAAATTCTAAGCAAATTTTTATATAAAAACAATTTTATTTGTGGTGAGTACATTCTTAAGATACTTCTCTAAATTGAGCCTATAGTTAGGTGAATTGAAGTACTATTTCATGTGTATAATAAATTAATTAAACAAACCTGGGAATGTGTGATCGAAGTAATTCCAGAAACTGAGATACCATCAATATTTCTCCCCAAACCTCCTTCCCAAATCCCAGCAAAGAGTAGAAACACTTTTGGCAAGTCTCTGGGTATAGGTTTGGTAAGGAAGCTGAAATACCAGAAGTAAAGAAGTATGAAGATTGGCGGAACCTGAAGGGAGCAATGACAAAAGTGGTGTACAGGTAAATGTGCACATATTAGAGCAGAGGCTCCTCTGTAGCAACTGCTATTTATAGGTGTGGTATATTAAAAAAGGGTTTTTAGCCCAAGAACATCTAATACCTTTATAATTTATATACTGTTGTTCTAATTTTAATATGTATATTTCAATCACATAACTCATAGTTATGAATTATATATTATATATATGAATTCATAATTTACAGGTAGAATATTATATTGATTAAAAAGTTTCTTCTACTTGGAAAATAATCATTTTAGGTGGTTTGTATCCTGCTAAGTTATAAAATAGACTGCAGAAAGTCATATGCCTCCCAAAATTTAATAAATTTATGGTTTTAATTACATAACAACATCTTAGCAATTTTAAAAGTAGCAACTGAGTTGTCCTACCATCAGTTTGCAGTTAGACCTTGGTTTGCTTTTTTAAACTTTGGTAAATCTCTATGTCTCTTCTTCTTTGTACTAGAGTCATGTATAAGAGCATTTCCAACTTTATGTTAATCTAAGTAACTTCTCTTCCTTAGGGATGTGAAAATAAGATCAACATGTGGTATCTTGCGAATGCATTAACATTAATTGGAATTAATTTTGGACTGTTGGCTTCAGAGGTAAGTATTGTTCAAATTTAAAGATAAAAATATGCAATATGACCTATACAGAATAATCTGAAGAACAACCAGGCAGAGACTTAATGAGTTAAGTTAATCCAACAGGAGCTAGGCCTTTGAGACTATTCATAGTGTAGAAAGGTTCAGGTCCCAGATGAAGGTGATACCCTCAATCAGCCTACCTACTTGGTAAAGTAGGTAGAGTTTGTTAATAAAAAGTCATCTTAGCAGATAGTATTTCATTGCTTTGCAACATTTAAAAAAAGCAAACAAATGATTCATTTCTTATCAATAAGAGCACAATTTGGGCAGTCTGCAAGCTGACACATTCTGAAATCTAAGTAGATGTTTAACATAAGTAAATCTACTCACTCATTTATCCATCCACTCATTCATTCATTCATCTAAATAAATATGAAAAGGGGAAAACATTGACTATGTGTCAAGCACCATGCTAGATGTTAGACATGATGGGGAACCAAATAGATAAACATGACCTACAGGATTCATGCATTCAGTCAGTCTTAGTGAACACTGATGAAAGTAAGCCAAGGTTATGAATTCAAAGAAGCTGGGAGAATGGATAGATTATTATATATACTTTGACATTGTCTATAAAATTGTAAACTATAAAATTGGAATGGATATTTAACGCATAGTTTGGCTGGAATAGGATATTGAATTTTGTTTTATGTTAATCCACAAGGCACTGGTTTAAGGTTGCATAAATTTTTATCAATGGGTAATAGCTTTCATCTTCAAATGGTCGTTAACCAAAACATTATTTTAAGTATTAGTATTGTTCTATGAAATATTTATTCTCTGTTGATTTTATACTGAAATATTTAAGCCTTAAGGAGGCATAATCTCTCTGCTCCCTTTTATTACCTACCCTTTGCACATCACCTTTTATGAACCTATGGCAAAAAGGCAGATTTGTAGGATTAATGATGTAGAATGACTAATAAAAAACTTATCATTAAGGCATGTAGCCCAATCATAGCCTATGTAACTACAATGGGAACAGTCTTTCTTTAGCCCCCTCTATAAATGAGCTTGGTGGCAGCTGGGTTATTTTAGAAATAACACTCTTAGACCATTATGTACCTTACTTTTAAATTTTCTTACCCTTTCATCACTTTTCCCTGTACAGTGTGCATTTTGGTGATTATATAATATATATTAACTTTGCAAATTATTCTTATAGGTTACATTTTAATTTCTTATGGTTTTTTTTCTTTCAGGTTTTGCAAGTTTCATTAACTATTTCTTTCTTCAGACACATCAAGAATAGAATACATGTAGAAAAGTGATCTTGAATTCTGTCAGAAGAAACTACTTTCATCTCAAAATAATCACATTGTATTATTTTATTCCAAAAAGTCTTGCAATTAATTATATTAATTAAGTTTAGGACTTACTCAATTTGGATTATATATAACATAGAATTATTGAATACTATAATAAATCACTCCATGAAAATTTTATTAATTTGGTTTTCTCAAAATATCATATTTTGCAGTTCAGAACTTCACCTTGATTAATATCTACAGTCAAAGGAAATGATCTGTATAGACTTGTATTCAAAATATGGTGAAGTATCATATGTTTTGAGTCTTATGTAAAAAAATGCATCTATATGATCAGAAAGTAAGCAATTAGAACATATGTTTGCATATCTTAAGAAAACATCACTGATTTATAGGATTGAAAATAAAGATTGAAAATATGACACTGACTACTGAATTCATATAGTGTATCTCTCTTGTGGTAATTCTCACAAACAAATAATAAAATTAAAATTTTAGAGATTTTGATGTACTTATGTGACAATATTAGAAAACTGAAGTTATAACTGAAGCAAAAATACTCTAAAGAATCCCTGAATTCTTATATTCTTAATTGTACTTCATTTTCTTCTCTTTTTTTCTTAAGTTTCGATCAATGAATGCATGCACGATTCTCCGAAGTATACAAAAATAACCTACCTGTCCTATTTTCCTAACAATTATATTTTGAGAACAGATAAAAAAATCTTTTGAAAAATAAAAAGTGCTATACAGATGTGAAGTGTTATATCAGTGTTTCCCTTTATAGCAAAAGGCTGCCTTGACTTTGGGGAAATGAAGAAAGGATAGATTAACTAAAGAGCCTGCATTGCTCTCCTATAAAAGGCTCACTCTCATTTATGAATTCAATCATATCTCTTTTCATCCAGCTATTCAATACATTGCAGATTTCAGAGACCTGTGTATTTTTTTTTAAATCAGCACAAAAGAAAATAAAACCATTTTCTCTAAAGTGACCTGTAAATAGATATACCCTCTATTCTTTAACGAACATTCTCCTGGCATTTAAAGCACATTTTCAAATGTCTATTTTCTCTAAAATATGCTCCAAGAACACACTGATAGCAAGTATCTTCCACTTGGAAATTGAAACCCATATTATTAGTTATCAAATAAATATTATACATTATATTATATGCATTATATGCATATATTATATATTATATGCATTTGGTTTTGCATCAAGGATACTAAAAAAACTCTCTAGATACTAGATTGTCTATTTTCAGTTAATGCAGGTAATTCACAAAATATATGCACCACTGACTAACTCTCACCTTTATGATTCTAGGGAATAGTGTCTTGAAGGATGTTCCTTTATACCTTTAATGAGATAGACTTACTTGATAAAATAAAATAGTCTGCAGTCATGTGCCACTTCTTATTATTTTTAAATTTGTGAGATAGAAAACTTGGAAATTTCTGAAACCTATCTGTAAGTGAAATATTGTATTAGTGTGTAGGGCAACCCTTTATCCTGATTTTCCCTTCAAATTGTCATATTACTTAAATTTAACTTCAGACTCCCATTGTGTTTCCAAAAATCAGAGCTATTTTGTTATAATAAAGTAGAATAGTTTTAAAATACTTTAAATAAGGATATGTGCTTTCAGTCACCAAGCATTTATAGAACACCTGCTGTGAACCAGCGATAAGACCCATAACTACTAGGATATAAAAATGAAGAGATAACATATATAGGTCCTCCATAAGGCTGGCTGTACAAATAGCCTGTACCTAGAAGTGTCTCCCTCTTAATAGTTGGCAGTGGCCCTCTGAAAATTGTCAATAATTTTTCAATAAGGAATGTCACATTTATGTTTTTTATTAGGCTCTGCAAAATCAGTAACTAGCACTGCCTATGTAGTTAAACACAGAGTCAATCACAGGCAAACTTGGGAACAAAATTATATATGTGATCATTTTTCTGGACAAACTTGCCTTCAAGGATCAGAGAACACTTCAAAAGCGGGAGTCAATCTCAACAGTTTAACTAATTGAACAACTACTATGTGTCAGGTACAAAATGCCAAAGAAAGAGTAGTGAATAAAAAAACAAACAAACATTGCCCTTTTGGAGGTTACATTCAATTTAGAGAGTCAAACAACAAAACATGAAGCTATTGTGTCATATAGTGGTAAAGACTATAGAGGAAAATAATAAGGATGCAGAGTAAAGAATGTTGGGAAATTAGGATTTCAGTTTTAAATAGAATTCACACTAAGATCTTAATGACAGAATGACTTCTGAGTAATATAGGATGGTTTCACATATAGGAGGAATGGAGGGGAACCAAATAAGGGATCAGGAAAAATATTATAATTAAAAAAACAAAATTAACAGGCAACTATAAATGAGAGTCATTCTGCAGTGAATGGGGAAGGAGAGGGATCAAAATGGGAGGGGAGAGCACAAGGGGCTATGGTGATGGTGCTCAGGTAAATTGGTGATGGGAATTATATAGGGACTACCCCTAAAAGGAGAAAGCACACATGATGTAATACATATAACATTTATATATATATATGTGATGTAATAAATAAATAATATAAAATGGAAAAGAAAATAATATGACTTTTTTTTAAAGATTTATTTATACATACAAGAACTGAAGTAAAGGCCAGATGTGCAGAGGGTGAGGATTCACCAGAGACAGAGTGGGGAGCAGAACAGGCAGACGGACTGAAATACACTGCTGAGGGGAGCAGCAGGTAAGCGAGACAGGAGAGGTCTGCTGTGCCATGTGGGTAGCTCCCTGGCCGACCAGGGAATCGAACTCATGCTGTAGAGGCTGCAGATTGTTTCATAGTGTGGTGCTTAACCCCTTGCGCCACCAGGGAGGCCCCTGAATATGACTTCTGAGCAAAGAAAATGAGATGAGAGAATAAAGGAAAATAACTCATCCAACAAGAAAGAACAAGTAGGTAGCTAGAAAGGAACTGACACAAAAATGAACATGTTGGATTGAAGGAAGTGCCTGGAAGCTGGTGTAGCTAGAGTGGAGTGAAAGGTGTGACTGAGAGGCTGAGAAGGGATGTAGAAAGGTAGAGATGAAGAAAAGATTTGTATGAAGCTGTGAGCTATTCTCTGGAGTTTATTTTTTTACTTAATGAAATGGGAAGTAATGAAGAGATTTTGTATAAGTGATATTAGACAACTTGTATGGGAGTATTCTCAGATGCCATGTTGAAATTAAGTTTAAAAGTCACCAGTGGGGGGCCTCCCTGGTGGCGCAGGGGTTATAGACAGAGCTATCAAGCCAGCCACTGCAGCACTAGTTTGATCTCTGGCTGGCTTGACAGGGAGCAACCTACATGACTCAGCAGACCTCGCCTGTCTCACTCATTGCACCCCTCAGCAGTATATTTCAGTCAGTTTGCCTGTTCTGCTTCCCACTCTGTCTCTGGTGAATCCTCTCACCCCTGCACTTCTGGCTTATACCCCAGTTCTCTCTCGTGTGTATAAATAAATAAATAAATTTTTTTAAAGAAAAGGCACCAGTGTGGAAACAGAGAACAGATTGGATTTTATATAATAATCCAAATAAGAGGTTTGGCCAGAGAGTAGAAATGACATTGGTGAGAAGTGATCAGATTCTGTGTATATTTTAAGGTGGGAGTCATTAGAATATGCCCATAATTTTAATGTGGGGATGTAACAGGAAAAGAGGAATCAAGGATGACAGGAGGCAGGAGTAACTGAAGAGATAGAATTACCATTTACGGAGATGGAAAAGACTGGATGAAGCAAGGTAATGTTAATTAAACACTCAATACTTTAAAAAATTTTACTGCAATGATTAGTTGTGTTGTCTGCAACCCCCATTTGTCTGTAAGAAACTCAAAGCTAGGTTCATTTTACATCATTTCTACTCCAAAGCCTTGCTCAGCACTTGACAACGTAGGTGGCCAATAAATGTTAATGAGCTTTAATAAGTCAGATTGCTCAGTATGTCAACAGATAAAACCCAGTTGCCCTCTTAGGTTGTCTGACACTGACTGTACTCAGTGGTTTTGATTTCATTGGGCTATCCTATTCTGTTCGAACTTGTTGGGTAAATAATAGCTGCTAGTTCAATTAGTCACTGACACCCACATCTTTCTCCAGGAAATTGAATGAGAGATGTGGGAAGAATAAAAATTTCTTTAAAAGGATTTCATTGAAAAAATTGTTTTAAGAATACTACAAAAGAAAAACTGTCCGAAGGAAAGCGCTTATTTAACGTTTACAACATTAAATAAAAAAAAACTATGAAAACACTCTCAAATTCTTATCTACTATTTGAATACCTTTGTTACCTTTTTCTGATCTTCAGCAACATAAAGATTCCTGGCAAAAGGAAAACAGAAAAATCTGTCCCACTGCCATGAGATGGGGTGGCATCGCCCGTTTATTTTACATCACTTCTTATGTGTCATTTGGGTCATTTTATTTTTCTTCTTTATTTCTTTTTATTTTTGGAGACACTCATTAGAGGAAAGAAGATAATGGCGTATTGCCAGTAAATCTATAACTATGCATTAAACAATAATGGATTTTAACACTATACAAATAATAAAACCAGGGAGAACAGAAACTATTACATGACAAATTAAATTATAGAAATTGTCTCTTCCAGTATTCTGAATGTTTTGAAAAAAGTGAAATGGAGATGTTTCTCTCCAGAAGCATTTATAATATGAAAACATAGTGTATGATCATTGTTACAGTGTTGTAAATCATATTGCTAATTGCATTCAAGTACAATAGATATTTTCCTGAATGTCTAAAAAGATGTATGACAAGGAACAGGCAAAGTTGCTGATTTTTGTAATAGTTCACTGCAAATGCATATTTTACTTCAGGGAAAAAGTGAAACAGATACTAGACAACAGTTTAAAAAAAATAAAAATTTGTTTAATATGCTATATATATGTAGAATTAGCATTTAAATTATCAGATGTAGTGGAATTAGAAACTACATGGAAAAGTATCAAGTGTGGTAAGTCAGATTTTATAACACATTCCAATGTGAAGCTGCTTTTTACTTATTTATTTTACTTTATTTCTATAGGAAAATACTAATTTTTATCACTTTGAAGAAATGTTATTACTATTGAAATTCCAGAATTCAGCAATGTTCATATTGTAATCATTATGTAGTATGTCTAGATACTAGTAAATGAAAGATAGCTAGCATGTCATGGATCACTAATTTAAATTAATAGAAATTGTAAGAATTTCTTCTCTGCTAAACAGCAGGTTTTGAAAAATTTAGAGAAATTATAAAAGAAAATTTGGCAACCAGTCCAACACCTCAAAATGCCCCACTTTACCTCAGATACAGCTATACTTAAGGAGTCATCATGGACCACCCACATTTCTGACTGCACCCTTCAACTTGTAAGCTCTGCTAACTCTGGGTGGTTGGTATCAGAATTGAATTACAATACACCAAGTTACTTTTAGACCAACTGGGTTGAAATGGGACAACAATGTATCCCCATATTGAAATTTAAGAACCTGTACAAAAGCTATGAAAACACTATCTCAAATTCTTATCTAATATAGTGATTTTTTAAAAAATAAATGTTCTTATTGTTACAGGGTGGTCCCCAGGAAAAGGGGAGGTTCCCTGCCCCACCCAAGGGAGGGTGGAGCTGAGCAGGAAGAGGAGAAGCTGAAGAAGAGACTGAGGAAGGAAGCAGGATGGAGCCAGGAGACCTGGAGGAGGCACATGGAGCCTAGAGACATGTGAAGAAACTGCGCTTGTCTTTTGGTCATAGACTGGGTGACACAGATGTGGGTGAGACCCGTGGGGAGGTGACAATGGCAGCTTTTATCTTGATGTAGATTTTGCTCTTTTCCTTCCGGTCTTGTCCGGTTGTTTGTGACCCTTTTCTGTGGGTCCCCACTGGAAGATGCTTTAGACTTGTGGCAGGCCTTGGGGCCTTGCTCTGGGCCAATCCCATTTGGATGGACTTTTACCCACGAGGGGATGGGTAACTTTGGGTGCTTGATTTAGAAACTAGATTCTTTGCCTTACCTGTATTGTTTCCTAGTTTTATTAAAGTTCCTTTTCATTAAAGTCTGTTTTGTGTTGATGTGGCGGATGGCAGAACCCATTTAGAATAGGCAGGTTTGCGGGGTTTTGGGCTGCCCCTCTCCCTGTCCTATAACATTATGTTCTTCTCCCCAATAATGCTTGTTTAGGCTTCCAGACAAATTTTAGGGAATGCATGGGGCTTTTTAGAGACAATTTGATTAAAGACTTGTGCAAAGGGCAATTTTTCAACAACTTCTAAATTATTAGAGCTACTGATTTCATAGTTGGCAGATAAGAAACAAACTAGAGAATTACTGTTTCACACAGAAGCAGCCACACATGAATTCCATTTTGCAGGTCATTTTGTAATAGGGATGTAAGGGCAGGACTGGATACAGTGCAGGTTTTCTGATCCCATGCAGACCGGGTAAAGGAGGAGTCAGAGTCCTCAGTAGTTTTGCAGGTTTTTTATTTGGGGTTCACCAGGCATATGGCAGGCAGGGGTGCTGGCTGGGGGGCTGGGAGGCTGGCAGGCCTCCCAGCCCCCAGCAAGTCTTCACTCTATCTGGGCTCTCTGGCGTTCTCTGCTTCTGCTTCGACTTCTCCTTCAGGTTCTGCTGCTGCTGGCTGGGGCTGCTGGCGTCCCCCGTGACGCCGCCCTTAAAAGCACAGTCTTAACTCAGCTGAATCCCATCTACCTATGCCCACACCCTATTCCAGGTGCCCGCCATCAGGCATGCATTCAGGACAAGGATCCATCATCTATCCTGATGGCGGAAGGGCAGAAAAGCCTGACATTTTCTTTACCCTACAAGGGACAAAGGCTTTCAAGATATTTTGCTTGCTCTCAAAGTCAGTGGGTTCTGAGGCTCAAGTGATTATGTGAGACCAGAGTCTGTAGGAAGTGGATCCAAGCCTCAACTTCAGATCATTAAATTCCCAACCTTATTTTTTTTCTACCATAACATACTGATCTAAGGATTAAGATGGACTTTCACTAAATCCATAAACCAGGAACATGAATGCACATATTCATTGTTTATACTTAATTTTATAGTCCCTGATAGAGTACTTTTTTACTTCTCTTCAACTCTATATTACCCAACACACAATCACATTCCCCATGAAAGAGGGAACTTAGCAGAAAATCACTAGGCCTGCCAGGAAGTACTGAGAGCTGATTTAATGACAGCGATCATGATTTTATAGTCTTAGCAGTTGTGATATTTTCTCCAACAAACTTGAGCTACACTGGAGCCAGCATAGACTTGGCTGCTGAGATAGAGAGATAAGAGTAGCTGAGAAGAAGTTACTAATGAATCATGAATCTAATTAGTTTCAAAAAAAACAAAAAGGAGGTGAAGACAGGATGTGGGTGTGAATAATGAATATGTGGAGGGGTGTAGGGTAAAGAAAATATCAGGCTTTTCTGCCCTTCCGCCATCAGGATAGATGATGGATCCTTGTCCTGAATGCATGCCTGATGGCGGGCACCTGGAATAGGGTGTGGGCATAGGTAGATGGGATTCAGCTGAGTTAAGACTGTGCTTTTAAGGGCGGCGTCACGGGGGGGACGCCAGCAGCACCAGCACCAGCAGCAGCAGCAGCCGCAGCCGAAGCCGAGAAGCAGCAGAACGAACGCTAGAGAGCCCAGATAGAGTGAGGACTTGCTGGGGGCTGGGAGGCCTGCCAGCCTCCCAGCCCCCCAGCCAGCACCCCTGCCTGCCATATGCCTGGTGAACCCCAAATAAAAAACCTGCAAAACTACTGAGGACTCTGACTCCTCCTTTACCCGATCTGCATGGGATCAGAAAACCTGCCTTGTGCCCTGTCCTGCCCCTTACAATTGGCGTATGTCGGCAAGATCCATGCAGACGGGTATTGGAGCCCTCCGAAGACCTGGAGGGACTAAGGAGAACAGACTTTGCCTGTGACGACGCTGGAGGCACCATGGCGGTATAGAAGATGGATACGTCCACGAGCTACAGGATGAGACCTGGCGTGAAGGAGACGCCCGAAAGGACCAGCCAACGACACCGGATAGGACCAGCCAACGACACCGGATAGGACCAGCCAACGACACCGGATAGGACCAGCCAACGACACCGGAAAGGACCAGCCAATGACCCCTGAGGCAGCAGGCCATTGCTGAAGCAGGGAGAGGCCAATGGACTGATAGACTGATGAACTAATGATTTTGGACTGACAATCCCGCCAGAAGGCGGAGGACCTTAGCAGGTTATGTTTATTTTTTGAGAATCTGGGGGTGGCCAGTGGGCCTAGATGGCCAAAAGCAGCCTGTGTATGCCCAGCAGCCAGGTGGAGGAAAAAAGCCAACTAAGGTGGCAAAAGCTGGTACTGATGCTAAGTTGAGAAGCCCTAAAGCGGCTGTTAAGCAGCCTGGGTATGCTGAAGCCCTGTGAGTCTCGTAAAATCACCTATGGGTGATGCCCTGCTCATTCTTGAGTGAGGGTGAGGAGCTGAGGAGCCCGTCCTTGGGGGACGGGTGGGGAATGTGGCTTGGGGTGGAGCCCAAGCCAAATGCAAAGTTTGGATCCCCAACCCATGTGCTTGTGCAGTGGGTTGGCTTGAGAGCAGGGGTCTGTGAGTCGCATGGGTGGCCATGAAGGCCAAGTGTTGGAGCGACTGCAGACAGAAACCCTGAGGGTTGGCGATTACCCCCAACAGAATAAAATTGCCAATCCCAGAGCTAGTGCGTCCTGGGGGTGGATGCTGTGTGTGCCTTGTACCGAGACTACAGCCAGAGAAGGCCAGGAAGCCTGACGGCTCCTGGTGTGATATAGTAGATGCCGTGAGTGATTCCCCTCCCTCGTATGAGCAGTGCCTTCAGCAGCAGATTTGGTGGCTCATCTGCTGGTACCAATAATTGTCTTTTGCACTAGGTTGGTGCCCTGCCTGGACTTATTTGTGTTTTGTTGTATTTTGTTATATTTGATGTATTTGCTTTTGTGGGCCATGGCTGCATTGTTTGCTTAAAAAATTGTATATATGTATAGACTATATGGCAGAAAACCCTGAGGGGGTGGACTGTAGGGTAAAGAAAATATCAGGCTTTTCTGCCCTTCCGCCATCAGGATAGATGATGGATCCTTGTCCTGAATGCATGCCTGATGGCGGGCACCTGGAATAGGGTGTGGGCATAGGTAGATGGGATTCAGCTGAGTTAAGACTGTGCTTTTAAGGGCGGCGTCACGGGGGGACGCCAGCAGCACCAGCACCAGCAGCAGCAGCAGCCGCAGCCGAAGCCGAGAAGCAGCAGAACGAACGCTAGAGAGCCCAGATAGAGTGAGGACTTGCTGGGGGCTGGGAGGCCTGCCAGCCTCCCAGCCCCCCAGCCAGCACCCCTGCCTGCCATATGCCTGGTGAACCCCAAATAAAAAACCTGCAAAACTACTGAGGACTCTGACTCCTCCTTTACCCGATCTGCATGGGATCAGAAAACCTGCCTTGTGCCCTGTCCTGCCCCTTACAAGGGGTTAGGGGACTAGGGGCTTACAAAGGGAAAATAACGTTTTCTGGGGCACTTGTGGGCAGAGTGGCAGGAAGTGTAGGCAGATACCAAGATTTTTTGAGTCTCACCTTAAGTCTTCTTGTTTAGAGGGCTAAATGATCTAACTACCCTAGTTGCTTAGATTTAAAAAAAAAAAAGATTTATAACTCAAAAATCAAATACTGGTTCATCCCAAAGTAAACATTAAAACTCAGTATACTTTTAATATCCTACTGTAGGGTAAGGAAAAATGTCAGGCTTTTTGCCCTCCCGCCATCAGGATAGATGATGGATCCTTGCAGTCCTGAATGCATGCCTGATGGTGGGCACCTGGAATAGGGTGTGGGCATAGATAGATGGGATTCACCTGGGCTGAGTCTAGGTTTTTAAGGGCAGCATCATGGGGACGCCAGTACAAGCCAAAAGAGAAGCTGAGAAGCAGCAGAAGCCAAGAGAATGCCGGAGAGCCCAGATAGAGTGAAAACTTCCTGGGGGCTGGCAGGCCTCCCAGCCCCCCAGCATCCCTGCCTGCAGTGTACCAGGTAAATCCCAATAAAAGCCTGCAAAAAGTCACTGAGGACTCTGATTCCTCCTTTACCCGGTCTGCTGGATCATAGAAAACCTGCTCTGTGGTCTTCCTGACCCTACACCTACAAATTTAAGAAGTAATCTTTTTAACAATCGGTTTTGTTCACAATTTATATGAGTTATTGGTAGTGTCAGATAAATGTTCCTGTAAAGTTATTTCACACCTTTTAAAACATTGCCCCCTGGGTCCAATGGACAATGGAGGAGGGGGTGGCTGTGGTGTGGTAACACACGTCTGAAGAGTTGAGAAGCTCTACCTCTGAGTCATAGGTCATATACCAGTGTTACCTCAGTTACAAACAAAAACAAAAAACCAGTGCCCCCTGAGGCATTCCTGAAATCAGTCACAGAACAACTTACCCCATTCTATCTGTTGCTCTTCAGAACCATTAGGGAGCCAGTATCTTGTATTGTTCAGAGAAATCCTGAAGCCAGTATAATATGCTTACTCTACGAATACATAACTTTCTTTTGCATTGTGCAGTTATATTTTATAAATATTGAATCATTTAATCCTATTATAGTAGGATTTACTTCATGGGTTTACTTTTTATTATATGTATTTCTCAAATGAAGAGATTGCAGGTAGGAAGTGGCATGATTTGAACCCAGATCAGATAATTCCAAAATCATTCATTTACCTCTCCACTTTCCTGGATCTGTTTAGGTTTTAGTTTTAAAGGACACTAAGTTTCTCCCTAATGAGTCGAAGGAAGGATGCAAGGAAATGAGAGGACAGAATAAGTGAGGACACTGACAGAAACAGGATAATTTTAAAAATTCAGTGTTCAGACTGATTTACTGACTTGACAGTGGAATGAAGTTAGATGGTGGTGACATTAGAGTAGCAGGTGAAAATTTAAGTTAGTAATGACATTAACTATCAGAATAATAAGCAGAGCAAATGTTTGGGGTGAAGGTAATGCCTTTCTGAGTGTGTTTTTTAAAGATTTGTTTATTTATGCATACAAGAACTGGGGTATAGGCCAGAGGTGCGGGAGGTGAGAGGATTCACCAGAGACAGAGTGGGGAACAGAACAGGCAGGCTGACTGAAATACACTGCTGAGGGGAGCAATGAATGGGTGAGCCAGGAGAGGTCTGCTGCACCATGTGTGTAGCTCCCTGGCTGGGGATTGAACACATGCTGCAGTGGCTGCGGATAGCTTCATAGAATGCATTTTAACCTCTTGTGCCACCAGGGAGGCCCCCTTTCTGAGTATTGACAGCATTGTCCCTAATCTCAACCCTTCTCTAGAAAGTGAATTCCCCTTTCAGGGAATGTGTTGCTGGTCTTCATGACCAATCCAGATGCAGAAATTCACTGTAAGGATAAGGTTCAGCCTATAATTTTCCTTGGCTAAGACTTATGGTGAAAGAACACTAAGCAAAGTTAGCAAAGGGAAAGCATGCATGGGAAATAAGGACAGAAAAAAATCAGACACCAGTTTTGGAGAGTCTTTGGCCAGTGGAATTACACAGGACAAAACTAACTAATCAGGGCTCAGTGTTGAAGGTTTTGATCACACACTGGTCATATAGGCACCATCTACTTAAGTGCCAAATGCTAGCATTACAAAAGGGAAAGCCACATGGTTTGTACAAACAGTTTAGGAACAATGAACCTCATCCTCTGGGGAAAGCTTATCAGCACAGGGAATTGTTCATCATGCAGTTCCAGGGTGCAAACCAAGGGTCAACCTTGCAATCAGGATTTGCTCACTTAGGCAGTCTTAGGCCTGTTATGATAACTCTTTTCTATACAGAGGGTCTCCAGAAAAAATATTCTTTGTAAGGTAAAGGATATTATCTTTCATTCTGAGCATGACATGCCAAGTGAAAGTGGTATCCATGTTTTCTTTAATATATTTTTGAGCATGCTTGTGATATGATAGAGACACTGAATCCCAGTGCTTGAAGCTAGCTTCAGGCTGAGAAATAAGCCTCAGGCTCCAAAAATATCCTCACATGTTCAAAAGATAAATGCAAGATAATCTTGCAAGTCTTGCAAAAAAAAGGTGATCCAAATAAAACGGACAATCCTTCTCCTATTCTCTATCTGGAGTTTAGGGAGAGTTGGCCCCAGAAGTTCAGAAGATGAGAGGACTTTTTTTCACCCTCCATCCACACTTCAATCTCCCTGTGGAAATAAGGGTAAAGAAAAGGTTCACCCAACTATGGTTGTGATATTGGGACTCATAATTCAGAGAAATAAAGATAGGTAGGTGATGTTCCTGAAAAACCTGAATTTTCTGATGCCAAATCCATGTCTGGTGTCTATAGACTGAAGAGAAACAGGAAAGCTATTATAGAAACATAAGAGCTATTATAGAAAAAGGATTTGATGGGAGTTGAAACTGACTAAAACAGATGGAAAATGACAGTAATAAATGAATATGGATGAATAGATGATACTACAATATATAATGTAAATGTATAATTGGTGTGAAGGAATGCAGGATGATCTGTTTCTTGTGTTTAGGAAGAATTCAGGAAAGAATTAGTAAAGGATTAAGTGCACTGTTACAGGACCCAATAGCTCAAGCAGATTGAATAAAATTTTATGACTGATTGCCAAACGTGAAGACACACACAAAAGTAAACACTAAAACTCAGTATATTTGTATCACACAGACATGAAAAGTAAGACTGTATGAGTATATGAATGTAATAGAGCACATAACATTTTATTTATTTATTGTTGGCAGTATATATTAAAGTGGCTTGGTTCATACGCTCATTACTTCTGTCACCTCTGAGGCAGCTGCTTGAAATTAGTGTCCCAATTTTGACATTTGTAAAGGTGAAAATAAAAGCTCTAAGTCATTGCTAATCCTTTGTTACATAATTCAACCCCTACCAGCTTCTATATGTTTAATGTCACAGATTGTGTCTTGTTTGTTTTCACATTCTTTCTAGCGCCTATGGGGTGGGGTATACATATCTCTGCATGCGTATTGCAGAGATTTTCATGAATTCCCCAACTAGACAAGCATTATTTTATGTTTTAGTTATATAAGTTACCCTTAAAATGACTTAAAGGAGTGGGAAGATTTAGGAGTTAAGGGAAAATTTGTATCAAACTTCTTTGAGGAAAGAAAAACATGAAAAGCAAAACATGAAAAGCCCTCAAGCAAAACATGAAAAGATGTTGACATTGGTAAAATCAACAATATAATTTCCCGTATTTGAACAATCTTCTATTGTTTTGATTCAAGACAGGACTGTCATTGGATCCCTGTCTTGGTTTAAGTTTCTTTTAGGATATCTCTATCCCCAGACGCCACTGATGGCTCTTCTACCACTTTCAAAATTTTCACTAGTGCTTCCAAGATAGTTTACAGAGAGACCTGAAATATTCATTCTGCCACTCAAAAAGATTAAAGGAGGTTTTTTTTTTTTTCTTTTTAGAAACTGAAGTATTTACGTAGATTGGATCATTTGCCCATCATCACATTAATAACTTTGTCCCAGTGGAGACTGGGATACATTATTAGCTTATGCTAATTAGACATTACCTTTAGAACTCTATACCCAATTAACTCCGTCCAACCAAATTCAGTAAAATACAAAGCACAAATTTCCCAGATAAGAAAATGTATGTTTGTCTGATGTTCCTGGTGAATGTATCTCACCTATTTGTACTTGAAAATGCTCTTTTAAATTTTATAGGGGAGATTATGGTATTTTTTTTCCTTCCTCCCTTTCTTTATCCCTCCCTTATCTCCTTTTGTTATTTTTTTCTTTCATTTTTTTTTTCTGGGCTATTGGCTAATTACATTTCTACCTGTATCTCTTACCCTTATCCCCTTCTTTCCTTTAGTTTTATCTTGCCTTAACTGCCTTTCAGAAATCTTGATTATTTGCAGGGTACAGAATTAATAACCAATAGATTATTTATTGAGCATTGGGTTGATCTTTCTAACTCAAGAGCAATTCACTGTGAAATAAATGAGAGAATTCTTCACCTAAATACATCTCTATTTCAAGGAATGCAAATGAAACCAATAAAAAGTTTCATCATGGCCTCATATTTTTTAAAATTGAAATGCCAATATACAGTAAAGAGTGTGTTCTTGACCTTGAATGTTCCATGTCTCACAGTGCAGCTTGCACCATCAACTCAAAAACGAATCAGTTTTTAATAGCTTGAACCTATAATAACTTCAAACTACAATTCACAGTTCTCCTTTTGTATATGATGTTTACAAAAGCATTTGATTTTAATATGCAGTTGTTTTGTCATTGTAAACACTTTCTGACCTATATTTTTCATCTGTATAACTTCCTCAGCTGTGGAGGAAATGCTACCATAGTAACTTGTCAGCTGATGCCACCTCTTCATGGCTTCAGTTTGCCTTTCAAAAGCAATTAACATTTTCAAACCAACTTTCAATGAAGTTCAAATGACTTCAGCATCCTATTACCATATAGAATCATTTGTAGAAACTCTTGAATTTCTTTAAAATGAATTGTAGACTTACATGGAAAGTGAACGTTTCAAATTTCACTGAAGTTCTTTTTTTGATGAATGTCTTTTGCAAGGTGGGAAACCCTCTCTGAACCCTCTGAATGAATTAATCTTGTGTAAAAGGAGAGGTATTTGATATGCCATTCTTTCAACTTATATTTTTGTCTAAAAAAGCATCAGTTTCTTTGATCTTTTGGATTTCATTTTATACTTATCACTAATCTTAGGAATTATCTTTTTTTCTCTTTCATTTTTTCACAAAAATAGTTTTATAACTGGGTTAAAGTGTATTCTGAGATATGTTTAGATGCAGTTAGCTTGCTGGTTCAAAGCTAAATGATTCATCCGTACTATACTCCAATACTTTTATTTCTATTCTCTGCATGTATTGGGGTTTTTAAGTTCATTTTAATATGTTACATTATTGAATTTTGCTGCCTTCTAAAGAATTCTTCATTCAGCACTTCCATCCACTA
>NW_023604106.1:0-4328 GCF_014898055.3 Talpa occidentalis | reverse complement strand
TAGATAAAGAAGAAATAGAACACCTAAACAGACAATTACAATTAGCGAAATTGAAATGGTATCAAAAACCTCCCCAAAAAAACAAAGCCCAGGACCTGATGGATTTACAAATGAATTCTACCAAACATTCAGAGACGAATTAGTGCCTTCTTCACAACTCTTCCAAAAATGAGAAGAAGGGACAATACCAAACACGTTCTATGAAGCCAACCATCACTAATACCAAAACCGAACAGGACAACACTAAAAAGGAAAACTACAGGCCAATCTCCCTAATGAACACTGATGCAAAATCCTCAATAAACTTTTAGCCATCAGAACCAACAATGTATCCATAAGATAATTCACCACGACCAGTAGGATTCATCCAGGGGCACAAGGATGGTTTAACATCGAAAATCAATCAACGTTATCCAACACATCAACAAAAAGAAATATAAAAAAACATATGATAATATCAATAGATGCTGAGAAAGCTTTCGACAAAGTGCAACACCCATTCATGATAAAATCCTTGAAATTCTTGGGATACAAGGAACATACCTCAACATCATAAAGGCCATCTATGACAAGCCAACAGCCAGCATCATTCTCAATGGTGAAAAGCTGAAAGCAATTCCATTAAGATCTGGAAAAGACAAGGATGTCCACTCTCACCACTGCTTTCAATCTAATACTGGAAGTCCTAGCCAGGCATAAGACAAGAGAAAGACATCCAAGGAATCCAAATAGGAAAAGAAGAAGTCAAAACTATCACTATTTGCAGACGATATGATATATACATAGAGAACCCCAAAACTCCACAGAAAAGCTAATTCAACTCATCAATCATTCAGTAAAGTGGCAGGATACAAAATCAACACGCAAAAGTCAGTAGCCTTCCTATACACAAACAATAAATCTGAAGAAGAAGAAATCAAAAAAACCATCCCTTTTGTTATTGAAACAAAAAAATCAAATATTGGGGAATAAATCTAACAAAAGAGATAAAGGACCTATACAAAGAAAACTATAAAACACTGTTAAAAGAATAGAAGAAGACACAAAGAAATGGAGAGAACATCCCCTGCTCGTGGATTGGAAGAATAAACATTATTAAAATGGCCATCCTTCAAAAGCATATACAGATTCAATGCTATTCCAATCAAAATTTCAATGTCATCTTCAAAGAAATAGAACAATTATGATGAAATTCATATGGAATCCAAAAAACCCGAATAGCCAACGCTCTCCTGAAAAAAAAGAAGGGAATGGAGGCATTACACTCCCAGACTTCAAACTATACTACAAGCCATAATCATCAAACTGCATGGTATTGGAACAAGAACAGACATACAGACCAATGGAATCGAATAGAAAATCCAGAAATAAATCCACAGATTTATGGTCAACTAATCTTTGACAAAGAGCAAAGACTATGCATTGGAGCAAAGAAAGTTTGTTCAATAAATGGTGCTGGAAAACTGGGTCGCTAATGCAAAAGAATGAAGCTTGACCACTACCTCACACCATACACACAAATCAACTCAGAATGGATTAAAGAACTAGACATAAGACCTGAAACCATAAAAATATATAGAAGGAATATAGGCGAAACACTACGTGATCTGCACATCAAGACATCTTTACAGACACATCACCAAGCAGTGATAGTGAAGGCAAGATAAACAGTGGGACTACATCAAATTAAAGAGCTTCTGCACAGCAAAAGAGACAATAACAAAAACAAATAGAAACCCCACCAACTGGGAGAACATTTTTGCACCCAACACTAATGATAAAGGACTGATCACAAAAATCTGCAAAGAGCTGATGAGACTCAGCAACAACAAAGAAAATAATCCAGTCAAAAATTGGCAGAAGAGCTAAAAGAAACTTCTCTGAAGAGGAAATGCAAATGGCCAACAGGCCTATGAAAAATGTTCAACATCACTTGCCATCAGGGAAATGCAATCAAACTACCATGAGATACCATCTTACACCAGTGAGAATGGCACATATTAAAAAAACTAGCAACAACAAATGCTGGCGAGGGTGTGGAGAAAAAGGAACTCTTCTGCACTGTTGGTGGGAGTGCAAACTGGTCCAACTACTGTGGAGAGCTGTGTGGAGATTTCTGGACCTACTAAACATAGAGCTTCCATATGATCCAGCAATTCCACTCCTAGGTATTTACCCAAGGACACAGAAACATCATTCCAAAGAACACCTGCACCCCTATGTTTATAGCAGCACTGTTTACAATAGCTAAGCTTTGGAAACAACCCAAATGCCCAAAAATAGATGACTGGATCAAGAAGATGTGGTACATATATACCATGGAATATTACTCAGCATTCAAAAAAGATAACACATGCAATTTGCAGCAACATGGATGGCGCTGGAAGGGATCATGCTCAGCGAAATAAGCCAAAAGAAAAAGAAAAATACCGGATGGTCTCACTCATAGCAGAATCTAGAAAACTTAAATAAGGGACCAGGAAAATGAATAACTATAAGAAAGTGAAATCAAATCAACAAAAAACTATGAACCAGAGACACTTTTAGGGGGGCGGGGGCGGGAGGGGAGGGATTGGGGTCAGATGGGGGGGCTGCAATTGTATGGGGAATATAACAATAAAATTTATAAAAAAAATAAAAAATAAAAAATAAAAAAAAAATAAACTACTACCACAATTCTCCTTGGTTGGCAGAAAATGAACTAGTTGTTAGATGTGCTGCAGCCAAAACACTCATTAAGGTTTCTGGTGCTTCATGCCGCCCCTGTTTCCTATTTTCTGGAACGCCTCCGAGCACTATCACTTGGCCATCTGAAAAGGAGAGTGTTACCAAAAAGAAAAGCCTATTCATTTGGGATTTTATAAAATCACAGAATGTTAGAACTTTGGAAGTAACCTAATCACTAATTTATTAGTCAGAAAATACATATACAACGTTTATTGAGTTTCCATGTAATTAATGGGCAGGAGAGTCATTTTTTGCTTTATAAAGCAAACTAATTGTTTTTGATATGTTAAAATTTCTGTCTGTTTGATAATTTAAGATTAGGCTTCTCCTCTTATTCTATATTGGCTCTTAGAATGGATTAAACTTCATTACTTTTGCAAGTCCTTCCTTGTGTATTTGGTAACTCAGTATTTTAATTGTATAAATACAAGTCAATCACACACTTATAATTACTAGATTTGAGATATACTTACATATTTCAATTTAAAACACAGTATAAATGTTAGCTATCCCTAGTCCCATGTTATCAAGAGGAGCACAGGAATTAAGTAATAAAAATCTTCACCACTAGGCCTCCCCTGGGGTGCAGTGGTTGAGCGCTGGCTGCGAAGCTGTCTGCAGCCTCTGCAGCGCCGGTTCCATCCCCAGCCACCGGCGAGGGTCCCACATGGCGCACAGACCCCTCCTGCCGCGCCCGCTGTTCCCCTCAGCAGTGTACTTCATCGTTATGCCTGTCCTGTTCCCCACTCTGGCTATGGTGAATTCTCTCAACCTCCCGAGCTTCTGACTGTACCAGTGCTTGTATAATAAAAAAAAATAATAAATAAATAAAGCAAAGAAATTTAAAAACAAAAATCTTCACCACTTCTAACACTCAGTGTCGCTGTGAATCTCTTCTAAGAGGAGAAGCTATGCCTGAAGCTCAAATGTAAACAAAGGAATTTAGTTTGAAAATATCACATCCTGGGCCTCCCCGGTGGCGCAGCAGTTGAGTGCTGGGTTGCGAGGCTGCCCGCAGCCTCTGCAGCGCTGGTTCGATCCCGGCTACTCCCCGGCCACCGGAGGAGGGTCCCACATGGCGCGCAGACTTCTGCCGCCCGCTGCTCCCCTCAGCAGTGTACTTTGGTCCTTCTGCCTGCTCTGCTTCCCGCTCTGGCTCTGGTGAATTCTCTCACCCTCCCACGCTGCTGACTGTACCCAGTGCTTGTATAAATAAATAAATCTTTAAAAAAAAAAAAAAAAAAAAGAAAATATCACATCCTAACCATTCCTAATATTTAAATAGCGCATTGGTTTACGAAGTAATTTTATATGCATTTTGCGCTGTTAACACTCTAAATCTTGTGGGATAGCTGTTATTTTATTTATTTATGTATACAAGAACTGGGGTATAGGACACAGGTGTGGGAGGTGAGAGGATTCACCAGAGACAGAGTGGGGAGAAGAACAGGAGGATTTACTGAAATACACTGCTGAGAGGTGCAGCAGGCAAGACAGGAGAGGTCTGCTGTGCCTTGTGGGTTAGCTCCCTGGCGGGGATCAAACTCCTGCTGCAGTGGTGATAGCACTGAGACTTAGCCCCTAGGACACCAGGGAGGCCC
>NW_023604104.1:0-4344 GCF_014898055.3 Talpa occidentalis | reverse complement strand
GTTTTTATTCCTTTCTTTTTGTGATTTTCGTTTCTTTTGTTTTTTGTTGTCACCACCACTGTTGCCACAGAACATGCTGGTGGTTGATTTTTTAAGAACAGAAAAAGAAACAGGAAGAGAATTTTTGCCTTCTTCCCCAATTTGTCTGCTAGTATTTACTTTCATCTTCAGATAGCCACTGTCTGTGTTCTTCCAGCTTCTCTAGCTGCTCTTAGTGTGGACCAAGTCATGTCCCTCTACCCGGGACCAAAACTCCACCTTTGCAACTTGATGGCCATTATTTCAGGATCAATATTAATGCTTATTGTTTGAATCATTCACTCTATAATTTTAACTAGAAAATTCTTTTATTCCCATAATTTTTAAATACATTTATTTATTTATACATACAAGAACTGGGGTACAGGTCAGAGGTGTTGGGGTGGGGTGAGAGGATTCATCAGGGAACAGAACAGGCAGATTGACTGAAATACACTGCTGAGGGAGCAGTGGCCGAGCCAGGAGAGATCTGCTGCGCCATGTGGGTAGCTCCCTGGCTGGGAATTGAACTTGTGCTGCAGAGGGCTGCAGACAGCTTCATAGGTTGTGTCTTAACCCCTTGTGCCACCAGGAAGGCCCTTCCCATAATTTTTTTTTTTTATCTTAAAGACACCTGTACTTAGAATTAGTATTTTTTTTAATCTAGCTTCAGAATCAGAAAATAATTCCCTATTAAAGATAAGGGAGTATAAGCCAAAACCTTGGCAAATAGGATAGGCAGGTGAAAATCAGGCCTGGATCCAATCTGGAGTAGATAACAAAGCTACAAGGGCAGGGTCCCACACAGGCTGCCCATTTTGAAGAAAGCCAAAGAAAAGCCACCTATGCTTTGGCCTCATCATCCACTTGTCCTTCAAATAGCTCAATAGAAAGATTAGCATAGTCTCACAATTACTCTGGGGTCTACTTGGATTTTTATAAGAAGAAATGCAGTTGGTTTGTTACTGGAGAATAGAATGACTCAAGGTAATCTCAATGCAAATGTATTTTGCTTAATGAATGCTGCTGAAAACTGGGACAGGAGGTAGGGGAGAAAAAGAGACAAGTGGGAAAGACATAAATTACAAACTCTGCAAGTTTTTCATAAAGAATTAACCTTTCCCTGGGCTCTTTTACATTGCTTTGGAATCCACTGAATTTTCTAATTTCCAATAAACCGTTCTTTTAGGTATACTGTTCATTTCTTCTTAATTTATAGAAATGCACAGATTTCCTTTGGTGACAAAGCCATTCAAAAGAACATGATTTAACATTTATTTAATGTTAACATTTATTTATTTATGTGATTTTTTTTAAATTGAAAAACCCCCTTTATCGATCAGTATTTAACATTTCGTGTTTACTTAGTTCTGATGATAATTTGAGTTCCTCACTATATAATTGTAGTTTCACTGAAATCCCAGTGTATGCTATTTAGAGAACAAGGAAATTATTTGGGAGAAGACAAAAGCAATGGGGGAATCCTGTCCACAGTCACTGAGAAGATTTGATTCATTCTGGGAATGCTGAAAGGTCTGGAATAGCTTTGAACAGGATCCACTGGGGAAGTAATGGGGAAGACACTAGAATTTCCAGTCAGGAGATCCAGCTTCTCTTCCTGAATTTACTAATAATCAGTTTAATAAATTTGAAAAATTAAAAAAATCTCCCTGGGGTACAAAATAGGGGGAGCAATCATATATGGAGGCTCATCTACTTCTGAGGGTTAAAGAATCGAATTTGCAGATACCTTAGTTGTCTTATCTTCTGCAAATCCAATGGAGTGCGTTTGTACATCAGCTAGAGGAGCGCTGAAATCTACAACTCATTAAACATGGCAGCGAATGGAATTTACCTGAATAATTTGAAAAGATAGATTTGGGGGCCTGGCCAAAGCTTACTAAATTATACTCTCTGGTGGAAGGGCCTCAGTGTTTTTGTTACAAAAGTGTCCCAGGTGATTGTGATGCAACAGGTGAAGGGACTTGAGTTTGGGCATCTCTGGTTTCAGAGACCTCCAAGGGTGCTGACACCCTCTGACCCTCACCAATATGTATTAAAATACCTCCTCCTTGTCCAGATTGCACGCAAACGATGGTATACTAAAATGAAGAAAATCCCAATTTTAAGAGTCACAATTTAAAAAAGCGCAGACATAAACTATACAAAATTTAAATGAGTCCACTCGATCATTCAGCTCCTTCTACAAATAATTTTAAAAACACTGAACTAACAAGGTAAGAAGATAACTTCAGTGGAGTAAAATAAATGAAATCCCTATCATTTTGTCAAGATCCCAATTTCAAAGCTTGTAAACTTAGAATGTATTGGGGGTATTCAAAGAAGGCAAAGAATCCTTGGGGACAACTGTCAAAGGCAATGAACTTATCTGGTGTGACTCCAGGACACCAAATAATGATCTTTTTCCAGAACTACAGAAGAAAGACAACTTATTTTGTTCTCGTTTCACATTCTCTTACCCAATTGCCCTTTTATTCAAGAACCATGTGAGATTACAATTGCTTTTATGCCCACCATTCATATTAGCCTTTGTGTAAAGTTGGGAGTGTGCCTGGTTGAAATGAGGAAGCATTCATTGGCACACATGTGTTTTGAAGTCAATGTTAATTATGGGTTTTGTAACAAGTATCCAAGAATGTGGGAGTTCAGGCTCTAGGGATGCAGTTTAGGGACCCCCTGGGAACAGTTAGGGGTGGTGCTGAAGGAGACGGTCTCCTTTCGGCTATTGGGTAGACATGTAGAAGACTCAGTCTAGTCTTTGCCCAGGAGCATGGAGACCTGGACCTATTGACTGAGCTCTGTTTCTCTCTCTCTCTTTCTCATCTATTTTTATCATTCATAGGTATTCTAAAATGATGAAAAAAAATGACTTGCTCTTGCCAGATAGAATTACCTGCAGGAATGAGGTGAAAATAATAATAATAATAATAATAATAATAATGATGATGATGATGATGATGATGATGATGAAAACAAAACTAAACATCACATGGAAAAATTTCCTATGTGTCTCTTTAATTGAGATACATCCTATAGGGTAAGGTAGAATTTCCACATGGTTTATAGCCAGACTAAGCATGGTTCTGAACAAAATGCAAGGAGAAACACAAAAAGATATAGTAAGTGTAACAACAAAATCAGTTAAAAATAAAAATAAAAGCAAGGGAAAATACTGATGAATAAATCCTCTGTCATCTCTGATCTCAATAAAATGTCTATGGACTTGGTGAGCACTTCTTCTATTTGTAAGGTTGAAATGACCCTTCATTGTATTATTTTTGGTGCCAAAGCTGAGGTTATTTTCTCCAGCTCAACATCTGTGGCTACTACTCCTATGAAGTAATGGGACAATAAAAATCCCATAAAAGTCATGAAAACAAAGTATTAAAAATCTGACTGATGAATATTAGTTTTATAACTCTAACAATAGGTCGGGTAACTGATCTCTACCAGTTTTGATAGAGCAGATTCAAAATGCCAGAAGTGAAACCGATGTGGTCAAGTATCAGAGTTGAGGATGTTTGCCTCTGCCTGCACACGAAACAACTTTGATGTGGCTTAAGATGTGTTTTGTATTTCAAACAGCCCGCAGAAGGGAAACCAGCAAGGCATCAAATTATTTACCCTTCCCAGGCAAATATTTTAAAAGCTCTACTCCAGCTCCATTTCCTAAAGCCACCTGTCACCTAAAGCACATGTAATAAGGCCCAGATGCTGAACCCCAACCTGCGAACCCCGTGACTCGGAGAGAAAATATTTCACTCATTCCTCAGCACATCCTTAATTCGTTTGGAGCTAAACTTTCAGGCCATATTTTCTGCTTAAACTTAATAACTCAGCTTTGACATTCCTTCTCAGTGACCCCAAAGTTCCGTTTGGCTGCCTCCACACCTGCTTCCAAATGCATTAGAAGCACTCAGGACTTTTTTTTTGTTAAGTATCAGTTTTGTTTTCTTTGCTCAGCCTTGAGGCCATCCTTTGAAAGCATGGAAGTAGAGGATTGCAGCTTCTATTCCATCTTGAATTTTATTAGTCTCTTTGGCGTCTCCACATTCAAGTTTTTGTTGTTGTTTTAGAGATCAAAATATGTTGGTTTATAAGATTCTTGAAATTTTATGCAACCTCCAATTTCAAATCTTGCCTTTGGAAGATAATGGGTAAAGATTCCTATAATCCCTTAAGGTTAGCTAATTCATGTAAATGAATTTGTGAGATTACACCTAAAATTTTGTGAATTTCTCTGTGATAGTAAAAAAAAAATGTGGCCATTTGAGGAGGGCTGTCCTAGGCATTTAAATCACAGCA
>NW_023604103.1:0-4348 GCF_014898055.3 Talpa occidentalis | reverse complement strand
GGACCATCTCCTACAAAAGACATTTTGGGTCTCAATTCATTGACAACTATACAATTTTTTGGTTGTTTGTCAACAGTTGTAGACTAAAAAACTTTTACAGCTCAACGAGTAAAACATTCATTTAAAAACATTCTTGTTGTGTACAGTATATGTTTTGATAGTATAGAATTCTCCAAATGGAGATATTAGACAATAATTATTAGACAATAATTATTTTATTTTAAATTATTAAATGAGTATTTAAAGTATTTAACTTTAAATTACATTTTAAAACTTTAATGGAAATTAACACACAGAAATTTAATTTAAAATATAATATTAAAAATTTATCTGATTTACAGAAAAGAAATGAGGTTAAGAAATTAAAGACCAAACTCCATTAGCATAAATGTCACTGACTACTATAGCACAGGTGCAACTGAATTGCTTTTAGCCATTTTAAAGCATTAAAAGATCTTAAAATGTAGATAAATAGATGTGTGGATTCCTCTATATTATATTTAAATATGAAAATTTTTCCTCTGACAAATCAGACCCAGAATGTTACTTATCAATTTTTATGTAGTTGGTCAAATAACATTTGCAAGCCTTTGTTTGGTAATCTTTTGTAGAAATATAAAAATCTCAGATACATAAAAATGTTTTTCAACTCATACTTCTATTTCTTCACAGCTTTATAGATAATAATTTTCAAACTCTGAATATTACATGTGATTTAACATATCTGTACAGAAAGAGCAAGATTAAAAACATTTATACAGATTAAATAGAATTTGCAAAAATTTACATCTGATATTTGTTGTGTGCTCTTGCAGAGTGCAGGGGACAGTTCTGCAACAATCAAAAAGGTGAAATCTTTTTAACATTCAGATTTCAAGTTTCTTCCAATAATTATAATCCTGGGAAATACTTTCACATTTTGATTTCTTGATGCAATTGGTATTTTTTGTTACATATACACATATTTTGTCCTTAAGCTTTCATATTTTCAAATCATTTGAATATGCTTAGATTTAGCATGATGATATCTTCTTAGTATCTGCAGAAGTCCTCTGTGTAAGATTAACATTGAGATTCCTAGTGCACCATTGTGAAAAAACAGTTAAAGGACAATATTCAACTATGCTTTAGTGAGATTTCCTGTAGGTTTGGGATCATAACCATATAGAAAAGTAGCTGCTATTACAAGGATGGCTCCAAGGAAAAAGACGCTAAAGAAAAAATGAAAAAGAAAATCAGATTAAAAACAAAACAAATCCTTCCATTTTTTACTCTAAAAACAATTTTATTTTGTGAAAAAGTATTCAAGTAACATGACTAACATATTGAGTACTTATTACATACCAAGAATTCAGCTAAGTGTTTTACATGTATTCTCACATTTACTTCTCAGAACAACTCTACAAGGAAGTGCTAGTATTGTTCTCATGTTTAATATATAAGAAAACTTAAGTTCAGAGAGTTTAAGTAACTTGCTTAAAGTCCCACACCTCTAAATGGAAGATAGGATGTAATCAAATCCATGTATATCTGATTCCAGAGCCTGCACTTTTATTTACTTCACTGTCTCCTAAAGCAAATATGTTCAAAATATTGTATTTCCTCTTAATAAGCCTTTTGCTGGCAATATATTGAATGATAACAGATCTCATTTTTTAACATTTGGAAAAAAAGGGAAAATTGCTTTCTTTGCAAATCAAAGTACAGTTTAAAATCCAATGTAGTAATAAGCAAAACGTCTTTTAATTGTTGTAAGATGCTTTATAAAAGGAAATATGATTAAATGCAGAGACTTGGTTTCTTCTTTATCTATCCATGGATAATATCTTACTGTAAACTAGAAATGAACTCAAACTAGTACTGGAACTTAAACTGGATGTAAACTGAAATACCAATCTTAACTTTTAACATTTATATTCTTTAGCATACTGTTACAGGGTCATGAATGAGTCTAGGTTTTGAAGTTTCTATTAAAAATTCAAAGTTATTTCCCTGCTTAAAAAAATGTTCTGTAAAGGAAAAAGCTCTCTAATCTTATTATGACATAAAAGGCCCTTCAACTTCATCTCCCACACTCCACTCAGTCCATGATTCAGCCACTCCATTCAGTGAGCCCAGTATACTTGCAGGACAGTGTCATTGAAGAAGCGATTTTCTCTGCTTACAATGCATTTTCTCTAAGAAAATTGCTTATTCATAATTGCTTATTCACAATTCAGGTCTAATGTCTCCAAGACTCACTTCCCTATGCTTGTTACTTATCACACCACATTAAATAACACATTATGTACATGTCTGCTCCCCTGCTTGACCAAGTGCTTCTTTCTCATTATTTTACCTCCCATGTCTAGCATATGTAAGGAGTTCAATAATTATGTTATGATAAATATCTAATGTTGACTTGATGTAAATGGGCAACTCTCCAAAACCTTGCAGGTATATATTAAGAAAACAGGGCTTCCCTGGTGGCACAGAGGGTTGAGCACTGTGCTGTGAAGCTGTCTACAGCCTCTGCAGCGCCGGTTCGATTCCCGGCTGGCCAGGGCGATTCCCACATGGCGTGGCAGACCTCTCTTGCCTTGCTAGCTGCTCCCCTCAGCAGCGTCTTTGGTCCGTCTGCCTGTTCTGCTTCCCACTCTGTCTCTGTAGCATTCTCTCACCCTCCCACGCCTCTGACCTGTACCCCAGTTCTTATATATTTTTTAAAAAATTAAGAAAACATAAAACATAATATATCTTGGTAAAAATTACTACAATAAGACTATTTGGTAATGATTTACCAAGGTTTTGGATAAGCTCCTGATTAAAACTTTCTTGTCATTATCACCTTTTCTTAGCTTCCTGGAATTCTAGAATTGCACAGAATCACATGTGTAACTGCAAAGTCATCTGACCCAGCTTTCCACCCAATCCAAGTATAAATTCTGATATCTCTAACACAATCTTCTAGAATGTCTAATGTCAGGAAACCTTTGCCTCTTCAGTCAGCTATTTTTACATGGTTCTGAAGAAAAAGTTTTGTTAAAAAATTAGAAGAAGAGGGCCTCCCCAGTGGCGCAGCGGTTGAGCGCTGGGCTGCAAAGCTGCCTGCAGCCTCTGCAGCGCTGGTTCGATCCCCGGCCACCGGCGAGGGTCCCACATGGCACCCACTGCTCCCCTCAGCAGTGTATTTCGTCAGTCTGTCTGTTCTGCTCCCCGCTCTGGCTTTGGTGAATTCTCTCACCCTCCTGCGCCTCTGACTGTACCCAGTGCTTGTATAAATAAATAAATGAATGAATGAATGAATGAATGAATGAATGAATAAATAAATCTTTTAAAAAAATTAGAAGGAAAAAAAAACCCATCCGAATTTACTCATTGTTTCTAGGACCTGAGCCCTCTCTAATAGAATGGTATATATCACTTATATTGCTACATGATCATACTGTTATAATTTATTCACATTTCTGTCTCTCTAGATGTGTGTGATCTCTTGGAAGACAGAAAACCGTAACTCGATCTGAACGCCTGTTTTTCCAGGATCTAGTATGGTGGATATGCAGACATACAGTGGACACAACACCTTTTTGACCATAGAATAAACAAGTCTAAATGCAAGGATGGTAATGCCAATAAGAAAGGGAATATTGGCAATATGATATCTAGTAGAGGTAGCTATCAGCTGGTTGTAAACAGAGATTTACTGGAGCTTATCTTCATAAAGAGGAAACACAAGACATGACAGTAGATGATATAACCAAAAAAGAAAGTGAAGATTAACAGGATACCAAAAGAGCAATCAGAAAGGCAGGTATAATAGTACCACTTCTAAAAAAAACCAAAAAAATAATTAAAAAAAAAAAAACAATTTCAGAAAGAGAAATAGAGATGATAAAGGAAAATAGTATATTGAAAATGGAGGTTACTGGATTTATTAAAAGATGTTTTACTGGAGGAGATGGATTATTTTTCTAAAATAGGTAACTCTTAGTTATCTTAGTTAACTTTCTTAGTTATAGTTATCTATTTTAGAAAAAATAATCCATCTCCTCCATCTGATTCTGTGTTCTGTGCAAGTTCTCAAAACATTCATTCAATGGGAACGGTATTACTGTCTTTGCTCTTTTGATCATCATCCCAACATATCTCATGAACAGGGATTTACATGCAGATGTATATTTTATTGACAAACTACTATCGCTTTTGCCTCTCTACTGGTTTGCTTGCTCATTTACTTGTTTATTCCATATATCATTCAAAGATCTAAAGTTAACACCCTTGGCCTTAATCTTTTTTAAAAAATGTATGCCCTTTTAAATGTATCCTAAATATCTATAAATTCAAAGCATCCTGAAATAACATTAAAGCA
>NW_023604102.1:0-4351 GCF_014898055.3 Talpa occidentalis | reverse complement strand
GGCTCCTGGGGCTCCCAGCAGCACAAAGAGGGCTTTGAACACAAGAGGAGCCCCCATCCATGTCAGGTATGAAGTATAAAGTGTTTCCCAAAACCCCACACTTATATCAGTGTTTCCTCCCCGCTGAGTCACCATGGACTGCCTTGGGGCTGTAGGATCTCCTGTCATTACAGCAGGTCCCAGGTGGGGAACCCCACAAACAAATGGGGTGCCCTCAGTCACCTGAGATGGAACATAAGACACCTGAGTCCCTGTTCCTTGCTCCTTCCACTGCTTCTAGAGTTGGACTCAGTCTAGTGTGTCTCTAACCATGGGATGGGGAGGGGAGGAGCTACCTGGGGTGTTAGGTCCTGGGGTGACCTGGGGACACCCTGGGAAAGTAAGGCTAGAACAGAAATCAGGACATGAAAGGAGCAGAGGTTACAGGAGGGGAGAGTAGCCAGGGGAGGGAACTGCCTGGCCTGGGAGACAGCTGTGGGCAGCCTGGAGAGGATCTCCAGGTTCTGGCCTGAGAGAGCAAAGGGGAGATGCTGTGCCACCCCTGTAGGCACCAGCCCTAGTCCCAAATTCCAGGGGTCTCCAGGCTCCCACCCCCTGTGGACGACCTCCCCAGTAACTGGTTGTCATGGTCTCAGTTGTCCCTTTCTCCCCTGTGACAACCAGGCCAGGGACCCGAGGGCCTGTGCTGACCTTCAGCAGCCGCTGACCCCACTGAGGCTACAGGCATCAGTGATGGCCCCACAGACGCCCCACAGCCGCTTCCCAGCAGCAGTTCCGACAACCTCCACAGCTGCGGCTCAAGGGGTTCCCTCTCCTTCGGGGACATGCACCCAGACCCGCAGGCTGGGTCCTCAGGCCCGATTCTTTGCCGCCCACAATCCATGAACTTAGGAGCTCCGCAGCCCCACCCCAATGTCTTTTCTACCTTGATGAGCGACCCAGGGCTTGTGGAGTGCAGAGTAAGTGTGTTCCATGCAAATTCATAAGTTGAATACTAATCCCCAATGTGATGGTATTTGGAGGTGGGGCCTTGGGGGATGATTAGGTGATGAGCTAGGGCCTCATGAATGGGATTATGTCCCTGGGAGACACTCCAGAGAGCTCCTCACCACATCCACTGTGTTAGGGTACCGTGGGAGGGCAGCCAGCTATGAATAGGGAAGAGAGCACTGGAATTTGCTGGCACCTTGATCTTGGACTTCTCAGACTCTAGGACTGCGAAAAATTAATTTCTAGTGTGCATGTATCAGTTTATGATGTTCTGTTATTGTAGCCCAAATGGACAAGTGTTCAAAAGCCAGGAGACTGTTCCCCAGAGTCCCATGTTCTGCAGTGTCCCTTCAGTTGTCATCTGGGTGACAGTGTAGTGATCCCCAACCGGATGGACACACTTCCTGGCCCAAGAGACATCAGAGGCAGTTGGTGGCTGGCACCACCTGTCTTCCCTGCTGTGTGGTGAGAGGCTAAGGAAACTGAGATGAAATGATGGTAGCAAACACACACAGATCTCAAGAAATGCCCATTTTGAACAGTTGTGTCCCCCAAAATTCATATATTGAAGTCCTATCCCTCAATATGATTGTACGTAGAGATACAGCCTTTGAAAATATAACTAAGGTTAAATGAGGTCATAGCTTGGGGCCCTAATCCGAGAGGACTGGTGGTTATGAGAAATATCAGAAATCTCTCTCTCCCCAACTTGTGTGCACGCACACACATGCACACATGCACACACACACGCACACACACACACAGAGGAAACACCATGTGAGGCCATGTTGTGAAGTCCCAGCTACAAATCAGGAAGAGAACCCTCATCAGACGCCAGCTTCCTAGCACTTTGATCTTTGATTTCTAGCCTCCAACTGCTAGAAAATGCTGCAGGGGGCCTTATTGCTCCAGCCAGATAGGATACTGACAAGCAGCAAAGAGAAAGGGCCTCACACCGTGGGGCTGAAGATCTGGCATCCCTTTGCTTTTTGTTCTTGGCCATAGAGAGAGAAAAATTTATTAGTGAGTATATTGGGCAGTGGATTGTATGTGTCAGCAGACTGTAAGTAAATGGCACAGAAAATTATCTGTTTAGAAATTAGTATTAAACAATTTGGTCCACTTGACAGTGGGAGACAATTTATTGAACATGCCTGACAAGCATTACAACACAATAGTTATAGTAGGTCCTTCCTTTGCCTTCTCTTGAAGTTTCTTGGGAAAGTTTTTAAATGAAGTTAACTGTGTGAAGAAGTTTCTAGGTAGAAAAAGTTCTGATAGCTGAGAAGCAGCTGGTCTCCAGCTGAAGGCCATATGAATAGAAGAGTCTCTTGATGCTGAGGCTTTAGCTGATAGGGATGTACTGGTGGCTATCCACTGTCTTAGGTAATGGTCTAGCTGAAATCATAAGTTTTAGTGTTAGGTTTGGTTTTTATCTATTAACCTTGACGGCTACCGTCTAGCTGAAACCTGTAGGAGCCAGTAGTCCATGGGAATAAAATACTCTGATTGTCTCTGCTCTACACATGATAATGCATTTTTTCTGCTTACTAAAAATGAATAAATAAAGACCTGCCGAGTCTCTCGGCAGAAGACACTAGCACCTCACCAAGTGTCAGTGTCTCCTCACTACCTCATCCCCTTCCCCTCAGCCCCTTTCGCTACACCTAGGCCGTCTTTTCCTTTCAAGGACTTCTGACCCGACATTTTGCCGAAAGCTGGTCTGCGGCAAGAAAACATACTTCTTTCAACCCCCTAGTGTGTGTATTTGTTGACCCAGCCTGAGCAGACCAAGGCCACTCCAAACCAAAATCCAGGCAACTCTCCCTTTCAGTTTCAGGCGTACCAGCTTTACAGGACTGTCACAGCGTATATTCATGTGCTGTCATTGATATGCAGTGACATTCTGTGCCAGGCATGGTTCTGGGCCTGGTGATCATTTCATGAAATCAGAGAAAAAAATACTGCTTTCCTGATGCTTCCATCTGACAGGAAAACAGACAACAAATGAGAACATCGCAAGAAGAATAAAGTGTGATATGTGTTCTTGTCCATCACTAACAAAACAATGATCCAAATAAAAGCATCTTTTATTTTCCCCCTTCTGCGGGGTGACAGGGTCAGTGGGCAGCTTCTCTGCTCCATGTACACGGGCAGGGCGGCAGTGCCCCGGAACATCCAGGAGGGTCCCTCCCAGGACGACAGGGGGTGCAGGCTGTGGGCTGGGGCTCACTGAGGCTGCTAACTGCGTGGTTTGGCTGTTCCCAGCTTGGCTCCTGGGCTCCAGGAGGGAGTGTCGCCTGTGGACAAGTCAGCCCCACTGGGGATCTGGTGTCAGATCCTCAGAATTCAAAGTGTCATTGTCCCAAAGCTCTTCAAAGGTCAAAGGGAGGGAGGTGGTCACAGCCCTAGGTAGGTGGTGGCGGTGTCACGCTGCGGAAGGGCATGTGGGGTGGGTGTTGTCTTGGGAAAAGGCCCGTCTTGGGAAAAGGCCCCTGTACATTGTGTCAGAAAGTGGCAGGAGTTAGAGGAAAACTCCAGCAGGGTGGACGCCCAAGGCAAGCAGATGGGAGGGGCACTTGCCAATAGGGTGGTCAGGGCGGGCCTCACTGGGTGACAGTTGAGCAAAATTGAAGCAGGAGACTGAGGCTCAGGGACTTCGGGGACCCCTTCCTGGGTTGCCTCTACGTGTGTAAGGCTGTGCGGCGCAGGCACTCAGGCTGCGGTGGAATGGAGGGGCTCAGTTAGCCAGAATCCTGCAGGGAGCTGTGGGGACCCCCTTCCTGCTCTGGCCTTGGAAGCCCTGGGCTGGGGAGGGAGGAGGCATTGCTGTGGGAGGAAGATGGTGGCGTGGTGAGGGTGGGGGAGGAGAGCTGCGGTGGGCAGCTCACTCAGTCTCCAGTCTCTCTCGCGTGGCCAGGGTGGTGGTGACTGCCGTGAGGACCCTGGGGCTGTCACGCTGCGGGGGCTGGGCATGTGAGGAGGGCGCTTCCCCTCTGGTTTTCTCCCCCACACCTCACAACCACCATCTAATCATAAGAAAACTTCAGACAAACTCGAACGAGTGACATTGTACAAAGTATCTGTCCAGTACTCTTCACAGCTTTCAAGGTCATGGAAACAGGTGAGAACTTAGAAACTCAGAGAGATTGTAGAAAAACGGTGAAATCCAAAACAGGTCTGTAGTGTAGCTAATGGTATTATACCAGCGTTAGCTTCTCGGTCTTAGCATAGCTTTGTTAGATGTTAACACCAAGAGAAACTGGGTGAAAGGGGTAAGGGACCTCTGCGCTAGCTTCACAGCATTTCTGTAAATCTAATGTGATTCAAAGAATAACTTTAAAAAGTGAAATGAGGGCCT
>NW_023604101.1:0-4351 GCF_014898055.3 Talpa occidentalis | reverse complement strand
AAGACTGCAGGAATGAAGTACATATGTGAAATACCTGAAAGGAAAGGAGCCAGCAGGCTGACCATTTGAGCCACACGGGGTTGGGGCAGGGGAACTAGCTTTGACTCGATATTGTTTAGTATTCAATGTGGAATGCTACCAAATTCCTTCCAGGGATTTTATTCAAATCTGAAACAAACTAGGGAAAAGAATCCAACTGTAACTACAACAAAATATCAACAAACTTTCAGTAATTAGAATGGGTTCTATATTTCTGCTTTCTGTAGAAAAACTAGTCCCAGAGTAGAAGTTCATGTAAACCAAACTCTTGATATCCTAGAGAACATAGTAGCAACCAAAGATTGGTGGATTTCTACTTCTTCAAATGGTTTCTTCACTCCCCTTTCTTGTCTTTGCTGCCATCCTTCCCTCTTTCTAAGGAGACATGTATGGAAAGTAAAGGTCTTCAGGAGGGTGATCTCTATATATCAGTGTCTCATCTTCACAGACTTGCCACAAACACAGCCCCCTTCACAAGAATCACTCCCCTGTGCTGAGCATCTCTTTGCTCCAGCATTCCAGTCCCTGCCTTTAAATTCTGATGTGCCACTCCGACCCAGAAAAATACATCATCACTAGAATTATCTTCCATAAAATACGTATGGATAAAAACTAAGATTTTCAGTGTTTAAACGTGGCCTTTCTGAATGAGTCCTTTTTTTTTTTTTAATGACTTATTTTAAGTTATCTTCCTTGAGACAATTTTCTATCCTGTCAGTTATTCAAATATCTCTTACCAGGCATTGAATAGAAAAGAGCCTGAAATTGATAGACTTTTATAAAAAGTTGATCCCTTCAGATATTTTAACTATTTATAATACTTCCATATCTTTTCTCAACCCAAAGAATCACTTTACTCAGTGGTAACATGAGAGAGAGAAGCATGCTCTGAACACATGTTGGCATGAGAAGAATGGGATATAAGTGCTGGAACTTTAATCAAATTTATTTATTGTGAAAGTACAGACATGAAATAGTTGGACTCTGTATTTGCTTTTGCCTCCAAAGAGCCTGCATTCTCATTTGGCCTGTTTCTTGGATTGTATGATGAACAGATATCATTCCTTCTGTCCTTTGTAATAAGCCAGACACTAATTAATAGCAAAGAAATACATTCTTGCAATAATCATATGGGAAATTTTGGGGAGTTAGTTCATTTGCTTATTTTTGTTTTCTTTTCTTTTGAAAGGTGTTAAACATGCCAGGAGTACTAGGCTTCAATAGTACTAAAAGTATTAAACTTCAAGGTCATGATACTGTCCTTTTTAATGCTCACCACAAAATCCATCAATAGGTGACTGAGAAGCCCTTGTGTTTTTATGGGAGTCAAGTAACTCTTCAGCCAAGTTTCACAAAAGCACGTCAATTTTGGGTGCCCTTTCCTCTGGACAAACATCTGCTCCTTATTAAGCCTGTCAAGATTCACAGCCCTGTAGTCTCTATCCCCAAACGCATGACTTTGAGTTTGTCCACAGGTCAGGAAGAGCAATGTGAAATACTGATGCCCTGACCTGTGCTCAGAACATATTTCATGGTGCACACACCTCAGAAATAAAGCTTGATGGAGTAGCCTTTAGACAGCAGCCTTTCTCTCCAGAAAGAGAACTGTCTTCATAGTTGTGTTTATTTGGAGCACCTGAATTTTAATTTCTGCAATCAAAGCTTCTCTGAACTGTTATTCTAACAACAACCTCAAAAAAGCCCAACATTTATAACATGCCAAGAATTTCTATAGAGTTAGTTCATTTCATCTTCACCACATCCCAGTGGAGTTAAGAGCTTTATCTTACAGATGAACGTACCAAAATTCAAAAAATTGTCATGATCATGCCACTAGTAGGAAAGACAGGGTTAAATGCAAATAGTTTGACTTTGGACCTCATAACCACCTTTGGAGTAGCCAATTAGCTTTGGGGAGAAAAGAATATAAAACCAACAAATAAACAAGTAAATAAATGCCTACAAGAGTTCTTTAAGACTTCTTGAAAAATAATCCTAAAAATGTTATGACTGAGGGCCTCCCTGGTGGCGCACACAGTTGAGTGCAGTGCTGTGAAACTGTCCACAGCCTCTGCAGTGCAGGTTCGATCCCGACCAGCCAGGGAGATTCCCACATGGCAGGGCAGATATCTCCTGTCTCCCCTGCTGCTCCTGTCAGCAGTGTATGTCAGTTGGTCTGCCTGTTCTGCTCCCCACTCTGTCTCTGGTGAATCCTCTCACCCTCCGGCACCTCGGGCCTGTACACCGGTTCTTGTATACATGAATAAATAAATCTTAAAAAAAAAAAGTCATAGACTGAGGTGAATTTGAAATATCCCACAAGCTATAAAAACATGCATTGAGGTGCTTACATAAGCTCCAATTTCTTCTCTCTAAGGAATTACTGAAAATCTTGTACCAGGTGGAGCTAAGAGAATCATCAATCTTCTTATCCAGCATAAATGGCACCCGCATGCTAACTCTGCCACATTCTATTCATCACACGGTGTCCTTGAGTTGGCATCACTCAAAGTTGACTTTAAGTAGCAAATTATGATCCACTAAGGAGGCTTGTAAAATGCCTGCTGTAGTTTTTTAAAAATAGGAATTTGTTTCTCTCTCTGGGGGCCTCTCATCACCTTCCCCACCCCCTCATTTCACAGTCCTGTAACACTTCAATTATATCTGTTTCCACAGCTCTCCAGTCTGTTTTGTGCTATTTTTTTCTTTTTAGCAATGTGAAAATTATTACATTTTGCTTCTTTGGGCATACGTGTTGTTCCTGACCAAGACCTATACCCAACACAATTACTGCACCATCCATATCCTCAGTGTTCACTTACTAAAGAATGAGACTTGACTCTCAATATTTAGGCCTTCTTCCTAGATGGGGTCAAACTTATATGTTGAGTCAAAAGTGTCAAGTCAATAACCCTGTGAGCAGCCCTCCATCCAACAGTGGACAGGTTGGTTTCATTCTGAGGCCTGTTCTATAACTCGCCCAAGGAAATTGTGCTCTCCTAGCACAAGGCAACAATTGGCTTGACTATATACCCTTTAGAAGCTGCCTTGCTTTCTCCCTTCTCCAGTTCCCTATTTAATATTTCTTGGGATAATTCCAACCATCCCCTCTCCAAAAAAGAAACTACTTGTCCCCAAATTTTCAGGGTGTTTTAGGGTAAACCCAAATCAAGACAGAGTCTAAAAACACTTCCTTCCTGTCCCAGTGAGCCAAAACATGGATGCCACTGTGAATCCATGTTATGCCATCAAATAAAACCTTAGGCAGAGCAGTCCCAAGGGCTTCTGTTCATTACTTCACATGAAAGTTCAGTGGGAACTAGAAATGTGGGCCAAGGTGGTCTGGTGCCATGTAATTAAGTTATCAGATTAGAAAGACTGTAAACATTGATTCATAATACAATGACAATTCCAAGAAAAAGCAGGCATTCTAGTTCAACTAGAACTATGGGAAATGACATACTTCTCAGAAGGCAATTTGGCAATATCAATCAAAAACTTTGAATGTGTTTATATACTTCAGTCCAGAAATGTCTCTCTTAGGAGTTTATTCTGGAGAAATTCTTACATATGTATGTTTAGGAATTTTCATCATAGCATATTTTTAATAGCAAAACAACGTCCATCAAAAGGATACAAATTTGGGTGCATTCATAAAACAAAAAAGTTCATAACCTTTTTTAAAAAAAGATGGATTTATACATATCAAGGTAGAATATCCCCAAGATAGATTTCTAAGAAAAGAAAGGGCAAATGACAAAACATAGCCCAATTTTTGTTTTTCAAAATTATATGAGGATCAAAGGGATGGGAGGGAGGGGTAAGAACAAAGAGGGAAGGAAGTACAGTGGACCATGGTGGTGGCGTATGAGTGATTTGGTGTGGGTACTCAATGGTGGTGATACTTGATGGAGAGAATCCTGATGTTATTGCAATTAAAATAAAAAAAACACAAAAATTATATATTACATCAGAATATATGGACTGATATATTATGATCTGAATAGAAAGACAACTTCAGAAAGATTTCAGTTTTAAGCAGTCCTGATTTAAAAAACAACATCCATTATGTGATTGGTGTGCTCTTCTGGGAACACAGTGGCCCCCACAGAACCTTCATCAAGGAAGAAAAGAAAAACGTTATACTGATTATGAAGTTATTTAACTGCAGCTGACAGCAAAGAAGTTTATCAGACAGCAAAGAAGTCCAAGCAGTGAGGAGAGTATCTAACATTGGGAGCTCCGGCATCATCTGGGAAGTGGTGGGCAAGTCAAACGCAAAACAAATGTGTTACTTCCCAAATGCAGTAGA
>NW_023604100.1:0-4364 GCF_014898055.3 Talpa occidentalis | reverse complement strand
CTTTTCCTTCCGGGCTTGTCTGGTTGTTTCTGACCCTTTTCTGTGGGTCCCCACTGGAAGATGCTTTGGACTTGTGGCAGGCTTTGGGGCCTTGTTCTGGGCCGATCCCATATGGATGGACTTTTACCCACGAGGGGCCGGGTAACTTTGGGTGCTTTATTTAGAAACTAGACTCTTTGCCTTTCCTGTATTGTTTCCTAGTTTTATTAAAGTTCCTTCCCATTAAAGTCTCATATGTTTTGTGTTGATGCGGCGAATGGCAGAACCCATTTAGAATAGGCAGGTTTGCGGGGTTTGGGCTGTCCCTCTCCCTGCCCTATTACAAACTGATAGTTACAAATCAGGTCATAAGAGTAACAGAACTTCCTGGTGATGGACCTCTAACTTCTGAATTTGTGGTCCTGGGGGTTCCTCTCCCTGGTTGATAGACACCTTCTTCTCAGTGTGTTCTGAGTGGTCCACTTTTCCTCTGTCTTGTTTCTCTGTCAATGGTCTTTTGGAATTTAGTTTAAGTTCAATTACTTCCATGCATCTGGACTTTATGACTCACAAAGTAGCATCACACTCAGTTGTTTCCTTGAAGATAAGCTCCAAATATAGTTACCACACCAACTTCCCCTAAGGATAGAACAGCCACAGTTCCACACTTATTAAGGAAGAATGCCCAGAGCTCCAGGTTCTGTGTTGTTTCCTCATGATTTAATTATGCTTTGAGTAATGTTGATTATGGGAACCTAATCACATCCCAGTGCCCTAGCACTAAAGTAAAATGAGGTCTGGTTTTAATGGGGGAAGTGGGGCACATAATTAGGAAATTTACATCTGCAGAATATTTTGAAACTGTTGTACAGACAGTTGTATATGATGGTCATTAAAGTACGTTCAGATAAGTTTTGCTAGTTTGTTTTTTAAAGAGATTGTCAAACTGTATTTTTCTAATTTTTTTTTTTACAGCAGATTAAATGTAAGAGGGGGTAAAGTTTTTTTTCTCATTATATTTATAGTTTTACACCCCTTATTAATCATCCACACTGAAGAGTAAAAGTAGTTTGCACTTTGATTCAAACATAAAAAAATCTGCAGTCACTATTGCATTCTTTGCTTCTATGAGCTTGACTACATTAGACATAGGATGAGTGAAATCATGTAGAATTTGTCCTGTTACAGATTTATTTCACTAATCATAGTGTATTTTTTTTTTCAGTTCAACCATATTATTCCCATGGCAAAAATCCCTTCTTCTTAAGGCTAATTACTATGTCCTTGTATGCATATAGTCATGGGTTGCTGAATTAATGGGATTAATCCTGAAAAGTGCATCATTAGATAATTTTGCCGCTGTGTGAACATCATAGACTATTACATAGAGATGCTATAGCTTATTACACACATAGGCTACATATAGGCACCACAATCACATATGCAGTCTGTTATTGATCAAAAAGTTATTGCATATCTGTGCATTTTCTTTATTCATACATCTCTCACTGGGGACATGATGGTCTCCATTTCTTGGTAATTGTGAATAATTATGTTGAATATATACTTGGAAGTGGGTTGTATCATATGGTAGTTCTACTATTAGGTTTAAAAAAAAAAAAAAAAAAAACTCCATACTGTTTTGCAAAGTGTCTCCACCATTTTATTTTCCCAGCAACAGTATACAAAAGTTCCAATTTCTGCACCTCCCCATCAACTGGAGGATGAAGGAAATAAGGAACTGGTGTTGCACGAGTACAAAATTTCAGTTAAACTAGATGCATAAGATCAAGGGATATGTTTTAAGTTTTAGGGTGGATAATTAACAATACTGAATTGCACACTTCAAAATATATTGAGTAAGCTTATATTAAATGGTCTTACTACTGGAAAACAAACAAAAAGGCAGCAGCAATGTGACCTAAGGAAACTTTGTGGGGTGCTGGGTGTATCTCTTACTGTGATTGTGATGATGTTAAAATGGGAGCTTGCATATGCTCAAATTCATCAAATTATACACCTTAAATAGGTGCATTTTTATATATAAGTTAAACCTTATAATTCTGTTAAAAAGTTACACAGTGAATTAGAACTCAGATAAGATATTTTAATTTTAGAGATCACTGCAATACAGTGAATGTGTTTATCTCAGAAATCATGAATTTATCTGTCTCAAAATTTAGTTTTTATAGAATAAAGAGAGATAAGCAAAAATTTTAGCAGAAAACTTTAAGAGGAAGTTGGTTAAGTGAGGGCAAATGACCATTGGGGTCTGCAGGAAAATGTTTTCAATGTTCTTGGACAGTTCTCATGATAAATTGATAAGGAGCTTATCCCATGCTTTAGCATTTGTTCAGACTTGGGAGCAAGCACAGGCTCAGAAAAGAAGCCTGATAAATTTTGGTCAAGACAAAGCAAAGTGTAAGAAGTGCATAATTGTGAACACTTTATCACATAACCTAGTTGTTTAGGATATACACAAGTCTGTCCTAAGATACTTTTAGGGATGGCCTAAATCATTGCAAGCTTGAAAACAGGCCAAGTCCCTTTCAGGGGTGGGTTTTCCTTCACATTCTTGTTGACCCTTAAAGACAAGCTCTATAATCAATTAGGCATTTTTTTGACCTGCAACCTGTTAATAGGTTTTGGAGATTAGGTGTTTAATGAAAAGCATACCTTGTGATATAGAAATAAAATTTAAAAAGTTTCCCTCAGAGAGTAAAGCCAAAATTTGAGGGAACCAATTGAGAAGAAATGGAGATGCTGACTCCAAAATATATTTAGATGGTAGCGCTGACAATTTGATGAACTTCTCAGCTTTCTGGCTATGGGACAGACACAAGAGGCTGCAGAGAGCATACATGCTGCATTTTCTTTCAACTGAACAAGTCCCCTTTGGGAAGCAATAATTATGACCAATGCCAGATGACCATAGAGGGGCCCTTTTACTGTAGTTCTTGTAGTTTTTCTGGCAAGGAGGTTGGTAGTATGGGTAAGATTACCCACAATTCTGATTATTTCGGGAAGGAGGGTATAGAAAATGAAGATGATTTAGCATACCTTCTGAATGACCTCATAGCAGCAGCTCTGGGCATGAGGGCTGCCCATGTGTGATCTGCTGAAGCAGTCAAGCCTTTGAAGTTTCATATCAATTCTTAGCTTCTTGTTCTAAGGGTTCCTAATAATCTATTGATAAAGGACTCATTATAGTGCTAGAGTTCTATGACTGAGTATATAGTTTAAGATGTTTTTGTAGACCTCAATATTCCTGTGCCTGGACATTTAAAACAGATATAAATCAGTGTTAACATGAAAAAAAAGGTAGTTTAGCTCAAGAGTTGATAAGGTCAAATAACACTAGCTAAATAAAAAGATCAAGTCTACTTGGCAGGTATATAAAGGTACAGCTGCTACAAATAAAATATCTCATTGGAGTCTACCTGGAGCTCAAGGAAATAACAGTCTTATGGATTGCATCTTGGAGTTTGTAGAAGCTCTTTTTGAAAAGTATTGAGGTTGAAGAAGTTTATATTACAGTGTGGAGAAAAAACTAAATAAAAACCCAAGTGATAACATAAAGGATGCCCTTATATTTCACACAGATGTAGGGATTTAGTGGGGAATAGAATTCCAAAGGAAACAGGGTAAATAACCAGTAATCAAAAGCAGGGCTGTGACACTGTGTTACGAACTAAGTACAGGAAAAACATACAATATAAAGCCCTTGTGCAGGCAGGTGAAGTATTAAAGAGAAACGAGTTGAGTGAGGGAAAGAAGACAACACAACGGTAAGGTCCATGTCCAGTTTAGGGGTCTGAATGTAAGGACCAGGGAAGTGATCACTCTCATACACACAACGCAGAATGCTCTATAAAGAACCAACACTTCTACTAGTTTACCTCAGTCCCTTACCCTGCACATCATATCTGACTATCAAATACAAAGTATACTAAAAAATAAAAAAATACATTCTAAAAAATAGAGCAAGCATCAGAACTTGTCTCAATATGGCACATACGTTGTAATGATCAGACAAGGACTTTAAAATGACTATGACTAATATGCTAAAGGACACTCATTGAGGACTTGCAACACGAAAACAAGATGAGTAATAAACTTTAAGAGAGATTCAAAAGGAAATGCTAAAAATCAAAACCCCTGTAGCAGAAATGAACAACTTTAATGGATTCTAATTTATTATGAACTTAACATGGATAAAGAACAAATCAGTGAGCTTAAAGGATATGTACATAGAAACTTCCAAAACTGAAATGCAAAAAGAAATATAAGAGTTTAGATTTACTGGGAATAAGTTAGACTCTGCTGACTATCTGTCATAGCTGTATGTATCAGAAGCTAAAATTTTTTCATTTCCTTGGTTTTAT
>NW_023604099.1:0-4381 GCF_014898055.3 Talpa occidentalis | reverse complement strand
CTACCGTCTCTTTCACTGTACAGAAGCTTTTTCTGTTTGCTGTAGTTCCAGTTGTTTATATTCCCCTTTTTTGCTTTTTAATGCATATTATTTTCCTGATTTCCTTTAGTTCTTTGTTCATGTTTTCCTTTAGTTCTCCTGCATATATTTGATAATTGTTTTAAAGTCTTTGTTTAGTAAATATGGGCCTATATCAGGAGATTTGGTTTATTTTATTTGTATCTTTTACATCATTGTGTAGTCCCCATAAAATGCCCACCACCAATTCACCCGTGAACCATCACCAAAGTCCCTTGTGCTCTTCTCTCCCCTGTTTTGATCTCTTTTCCTCCCCCTCCTTCACAGAATGTCTCTAATTTATGGTTGTCTGTTAATTTTTTAAATTATTATTTTTTCCTGATCTCTTATTTGTTAACTTTATAGTCCTCCTATAAGTGAAACCATCCAATATTTTTTTTTTCCTTCTGGCTTATTTCACTGAGCATCGTCCCTTCCAGCTCCATCCATGTTGCTGCAAATGGCATGAGTTTATCTTTTTTTGATTGCTGAGTAATATTCCATTGTGTAAGTAGAACACATCTTCTTGATCTAGTCATCTATTTTTAGGCATTTGGGTTGTTTCCATAGCTTACCTATTGTAAATAGTGCTACAGTAAACATAGGGTACAGGCATCTTTTTGAATTAATGTTTTTGTGTCCTTTGGGTAGATCCGTAGGAGTGGAATTGCTGGATCATATGGAAGCTCCATTTTTAGTATTTTGAAGAACCTCCACACAGCTTACCATAGTGGTTGGACCAGTCTGCACTCCCACCAGGAGAGTTCCTTTTTCTCCACATCCTTGCCAATATTTGTTGCTTCCTATTTTTTTAATATGTGCCATTCTGACTGGTGTAAGGTGGTGTCTCATTGTAGTTTTGATTTGCATTTCCCTGATTACAAGTGATGTTGAACATTTTTCATATGCCTGTTGGCCATTCGCATTTCCTTTTTGGAGAAGTGTCTTTTTAGCTCATCTGCCCTTTTTTTGACTGGATTGTTTTGTTGTGTGAGCTCTTTGTAGATTTTTGTGATCAGTCCCTTATCAGTTGTATTGTGTGCAAAAAACTTTCTCCCAGGGATTTTGTTTTTCAAATAATGTTCAAAAATGTTTCTCTGTTTCTTCTTATGCTTTGATCTTTCCCTGAAAATAGAGCATTTAAAAAAATCAGTCACCCATTTTTTTTAAAGATTTATATATTTATATTTATACAAGCACTGGGTACAGTCAGAAGCACGGAGGGTGAGAGAATTCACCAGAGCCAGAGCGGGGAGCAGAACAGGCAGAAGGATCGAATACACTGCTGAGGAGAGCAGCGGCAGCAGGAAGGTCTGTGCGCCATGTGTTACCCTCCTCCAGTTGCCGGGGAGCAGCCAGGGATCAAACGGGCGCTGCAGAGGCTGCGGTCAGCTTCGCAACCCAGCGCTCAACTGCTGCGCCACGGGGAGGCCCCAGCCACCTATTTTTGACTGGATTATTTTCTTATTGTGTCTCATCAGCTCTTGCAGATTTTTGTGATCAGTCCTTTATCATTAGTGTTGTGTGCAAAAATGTTCTCCCAGTTGGGTGGTTTCTCTTTGTTTTGGTATTGTCTCTTTTGCTGTGCAGAAGCTCTTAATTTGATGTAGTCCCAGCTGTTGATCTTTGCCTTCACTATCACTGCTTTGGGTGATGTGTCTGTAAAGATGTCTTTGAGGTGTATGTCATGTGTTTTTGCCTAATTTCCTTCTATATATTTTATGGTTTCAGGTCTTATGTCTAGCTAAGCTATGGAAACAACCCAAATGCCCAAAAATAGATGACTGGATCAAGAAGATGTGGTACATATATACAATGGAATATTACTCAGCAATTAAAAAAGATAAACACATACAGTTTGCCACAACATGGATGGAGCTAGAAGGGATCATGTTCAGCGAAATAAGTCAGAAAGAAAAAGAAAAATACCAGATAGTCTCACTCATAGCAAGAATTTAGAAAACCTAAATAAGGACCAGGAAAAAGACTAATTAATACAAAGTAAAAATCAAAATTAACAAGCAACTATAAACCAGAGACATACTACAGAGGGGGGGGATGGGGAGAGGAAGGATTAGGGTCAAAATAAGGGGGTGCAATTGTATGGGAATATAACCAAAATGAAATTCATACATTGTGCAAAAATGAAAAATGATGTAAGAATTATATAAAATATTTTAAAAATTTAAAAATTAAAAAAAATAAATCAGCCACCTCAGGGCCTCCCTGGCGGCGCACGGGCTTAAATCCAACCTGTGAAGCTATCCGCAGCCATTGCAGTGCAAGTTTGAGCCCCGCCAGGAAGATACCCACATGGCACAGCAGTCCTCTCCTGACTCACCCGCTGCTCCTCTCAGCAGTGTATTTCAGTCGATCTGCCTGTTCTGTTCCCCACTCTGTGTCTGGTGAATCCTTCACCGCCTCACCCCACACCTCTGCCTGTACCCCAGTTCTTGTATGCATAAATAAATAAATCTTTAAAAAAATAATAAAGAAAGAAAAAATCATCCACCTCTCCCAGTATGCACAATGGTGTGGGACTTTCTCTAATTAGCAGGCATCAGTCTGGTGATCAGCCTATTTGTCTCAGTTCTCTTCTGGGAATGCTTTCTAGCTGGACCTGTTTTACTTTCAGTTGAAAAAATTTCCCCCCAGGTTGCTTTTAAATGTCTTAATTTCACAGTGTCCTTCCAGCTTCTTCCCGGCCGTAAATGTCTCATGGTGTTCCTTCTGCTCATACTCTCTTGTTCTACATTTGTGGGTCTGCGGTCAGTGTGGATGTTCCTGTGTTTCATCGCTGCCTCTGCCTTCTGTGGTTTACAACCAGAGCCCAAATGATGCCAATGTTTCTCGTCTGGGCTTTGGCAGCAATCAGTCCTTCAGAGCAGAATGTTGCAAACAAGTTCAGCACTGTCTGACTTCTGTCCCAGTAAGGGAACTAGAACATAGGCCCATTGTTGTTCTAACCTTGCAGAGGAGTGAGAGAGGGTAAAAATTCCAGGAACTTCCTGGTTTGTTGGGGTTTTTTGGCATAGAAGAACTGGGGTACAGGCCAAAGTACAGGCCAAAGGGGGGTGATAGGATTCACCAGAGAAGATTGGGAGCAGAATAGGTGGATTGACTAAAATACACTGCTGAGAGGAGCAGCAGGGAGACAGGAGAGGTCTGTGCGCCATGTGAGTCAACTCCCTGGCTGGGGATCGAACTCAAGCCATTATCAGTGATAGCTCTGAGACTTAACCCCTAGGCCTCCAGGGAGCCCTCCTATCATGTTTTATGTGATTTTTTTTATTGGTCACTTGTTTGATGTAGATATTGGTTTCGTTACAGAGGAGGGAGAGGGCACCCCAGAACCCGAAACCTGCCCATTCTAAATAAGTTCTGCCATCTACCGCCAACAAGACAAAACATACTCTAGTGTGTAAGACCCTTTAATGCAATGCATGTGCAATACAGAAAAGGAGGAATATAATTTCCAAATCAAGCACCAAAAGTTACCCATCCTTTGGGGTAAATGCTCAGCCAAACAGGGCTGGCCCAAAGCCAACCTCTGAGGCCTGAAAGCTGCCAGAAGTCTAAGGGAACTTAGAACTTCTGACCCATAGAAAGGGTCAGAAACAGTCAGACAACTCTGGAGGGAAGAGAGAAAATCAAAATCAAGATAAACACTGCCATTGTTAACCTCCCCACGGGTCTCTCACCCATATCTATTTCAATCAGTCCAGGACCAAGAAGCAAGCGCCGCTTCTTCACATGTCTCTCTGCTCCACGTGCCTCCTCCAGGTCTCCTCTGGCTCCATCCTGCTTCCTTCCTTCTCCAGCTTCCTCTCTTCCCTGCTCAGCTCTCCCTTACCTTGGGTGGACAGGGACCTGACCCCCCCTCCCCTTTTCCTGGGACCATCCTTTTAGCTTCCATAGTTTTTTATTGATGTTTCTGTAGAGGCATGAGTGCCTGAAACTTCCTACTTCACCATGTTGTTCACCTGTTTATTCAACTTTCTCAATATTCGCTTCTGTTCCTCCCAGTGTTTAATTTCTTTTCTTTCTTTTTTTTTTTAAGATTATATTTATTTATGTAACAAGAACTGGGTACAGACCAGAGGTGCAGAGGGAGAGGTTAGAGGATTCACCAGGACAGAGTAGGGAACAAACAGGCAGTTGAGCAAAATACACTGCTGAGGGAGCAGCAGGCGAGTCAGGGGAGGTCTGCCGCACCGTGTGGTAGTTCCCTGGCCAGATCAAACTCGTGCTCCAGTGGCTGCGGACAGCTTCATGGGTTGCATCTTAACCCCTTACACCACCAGGGAGGCCCCCGGTGTTTAAT
>NW_023604098.1:0-4383 GCF_014898055.3 Talpa occidentalis | reverse complement strand
ATTACAAACATAATAATAAAAAGCAACCATATTTATACATACCCACAATTAACAACCAGACATTGAATTTAAAAACACCATCTGAAATAGCATTAAAAACATTAAACATGGGGTCTCCCCGGTGGCGCAGTGGTTGAGCATTGGGTTGCGAAGCTGCCTGCAGCCTCTGCAGCGCTGGTTCGATCCCCGGCTACCTGGCAAGGGTCCCACAAGGCGTGCAGACCTCTCCTGCTGCGCCCGCTGCTCCCCTCAGCAGTGTATTTCGTCGGTCTGCCTGGTCTGTTCCCCACTCTGGCTCTGGTGAATTCTCTCACCCTCCTGCGCTTCTGACTGTACCCAGTGCTTGTATAAATAAATAAATAAATCTTTAAAAAAAAAAAAAAAAAAAACATTAAATATGGGGCCTCCCTGGTGGCACAAGGGGTTAAGATGAAGCACTATGGAGCTATCCGCAGCACTGCAGCACAAGTTCGATCCCTGGCCAGGGAGCTACCCATATGGCACAGCAGACCTCTCCTGTCTTGCCTGCTGCTCCCCTCAGCAGTATATTTCAGTAGCTCTACCTGTTCTGCTCCCTACTCTGACTCTGGTAGATCCTCTCACCCACTGCCTCTCTGGCCTGTACCCCAGCTCTTGTATGCATAAATAAATAAATCTTCAAAAAAACCCATTAAATATGTAGGAATAATTGTAACAAAATATGTATAAAATTTGTACAGTGAAAAATATTAAACACTCCTGACAGGAAAAAAAAAAAAAATGGAGAGAAAATGAAGAGAAAATCCACAATCAGGATTGGGAGAGACAAAATTATAAAGAAGTCAGTTCTCCCTGAAATAATGTATAAATTTAACACAGTAGCAATCAAAACTCAGGCGGGGCCTCCCTGGTGGAGCAAGGGTTTAAGATGCAACCTATGAAGCAATCCGCAGCCACCACAGCATGCGTTCAATCACCAGCCAGCCAGGGAGCAACCCACATGGCGCAGCGGACCTCTCCTGACTCACTCGCTGTACTTAGGTACTGTTCTGTTCTCCACTTTGTCTCTGGTGAATACTCTCGTCCACCGCATCTCTGGCCTGTACCCCAGATCTTGTATGCGTAAATAAATAAATCTTTAAAAAAAAAAAAAAAAAACACCTCAAGTGTCTTTTTTGTAGAAGTTGACAAGCTGTGGGCCTCCCCGGTGCCACATGGGGTTGAGCACCGTGTGGTGAAGCTGTCCGCAGCCTGTGCAGCAAGGGTTCGATTCCTGGTGGCCAGGGAGAAACCCACCCGGCACAGCAGACCTCTCCTCTCCTGCCTCCTCTGTTGCTCCCCTCAGCAGTGTCTTTGGTCCGTCGGCCTGTTCTGCTCCCCATTCTGTCTCTGGTGAATTCTCTCATCCTCCCGCTCCTCTCACCTGTACCCCAGTTCTTGCATAAATAAATAAATCTTTAAAAAAAAAAAAAGTTGACAAGCTGATTCTAAAATGCATATGGAAATGAAAAAGGACTCAGAATAGCCAAAACAATTTCGAAAAATAGCCAAGTTCAAAATATCACACTAGCTGATTTCAACACTCAACTATATGAAGACAAAGTACTGGCATAAAGACAGACACCTAGATAGATGGAACAGAGTAGAAAAATATGCATCTGGTAAATTGCTTTTCAACAAAAAAATGTTTTCACAAACAATGTAGGTTCAATTGTACATTCATATGGAAAGAAATGAAATCTAACTCTTACCTCATACCATATATAAAAATGAACTCAAAGTTGTTCACAAACAAAAATGGAAGCTAAAAATAGAAAAATTATAGAAATCTTTTTGATCTTGTATTAGGGTACGATTTTTAAATAGGACACAAAAAGCATGACCCTGTTAAGAAAATGACACAAACTGGGAGAAAATATTTGCAAAATACATATCTGATTAAGAACTGTATCAAGAATGTATAAAAAATCTCTACAATATTAAGAAGGCAAATCTGAACATTCAAACCAAAGATGTCAAAAACTAGGAAAAGATACTCATTATCATTAAACGAGGGTTAAATCATCAGGATTAAATCAAAAGCAAATTAAAATGAATGATAAAGCTCTACAGATCTACTAGAAAGGCTAAAATTAGGAAGACTCTGCCAAGTGCTGATGAGAATGTGGAACAACTGGAACTCTGAAACACTACTGGAGGAAATGTAGTATGGTTCAACACTCTGGAACATGGTGGTTATTTCTCATAAAATTAAAACATAGCAATCCCACTTGGAGGTATCTATCCAAGAAATGAAGATTTTAAAGTATTCTACCCTAGTTATTTTTCCAAGGTAAAAACAGACATTTTATATTAGCTATCAGCCATGTTCAAGGAAAAAAAAATTATTTTTATATCTGCTGCAAGTACTTAGGAATCCAATCCACCCTGACCCTGAAGCCAAAAATACTCAATTACAATTACCAAAAAAAAAAATACACACATCAGTAGAATTGGTAGACCTCAGCTGTAACGGATATATTTGGGGGTCAACACCAATATTTTCAACAGGACACGGAATGAAAACAGACCTCATCTAGTAAGGCTAAATACCATTTGGAGAATTCTTAATTTAGATGTGTGGCAATCACAAGTTACATGTAAATGTTTTTTACTGTGGGTCATGACCAAAACATTTGATGAACAGAGATTTAAAATATGGTTGTAACATAAAGTCTATGCTATTAGAAGCTCTATTCTGTCTAAGCATTTTCATCTTATACCAGGCAGGAATGTAGTCCCAATAGTTATCCTGTTGTCTGCAGTTAGATTGATACACGCCTCCAATATCTTATCTTCAGGTAATATCAGCCTCTTTTGTGTTTGTCACATTTGACAGTCATTTTTCATTACTAAAATCAGACATTTTTCAACTTCATTGAGGTCAAGACTAAGAAAAAAAATACAAATATTCGACTAACTTTGCCCCAGGATTTAACAAGGAGGCAAGTCAGTATCTACTCTCACATAATATAATTCTGGAAACATATAAAGAATATGGTGAATTTGAAGACAGATGAATTCAGCATATGCTAAAGAGTACTTTAAAAGCAAAATTATCCATTTCAAACATACTGACTAATAATATGCAAAGGACAAAGACCTCTAATCCCTTAAAAAAAAAATTCCCTCCACATATAATTGTCAGTGATAGTCTGAACATTTGTATCTTCCCAAAATGCTGTTGAAATCCTAACACCTAAGGTATTATGGGATCTCTGGGAAGCAATTAGCATTGATTTAGTACCCTTAAAAAAGAGACCCCAGAGTTAGTTTGCCTTTCTGCCATGTAAGGTCACAGTGTTAAAATGGCTTAGAACCAGGAAGTAGGCTCTCAACAGACAAAACTGACCATGTGAGCACCGTGATCTCAGCTTCCCAGCCTCAAAAACTGTTATTTATAAATCACCTAGTTTATGGCATTTTTGCTATTGCAGTCCAAGCTGACCAAGACAAGATCTAAACATAGTTGTTAATACATAGTAACAATTCCCTTGCAAGTTCATTAAAACTTTTTTTGTCACTCTTAATTTAGCATTAGAAATGTAAATTTTAGATAAATCTGTTTAAAAAAAGAAAAATATGAAAAGCAAGAAGACATGTACAGAAATGAGTTTCTTTTCTATATCTTTATAAAACTGTGTATGTGTATATATATGTATATATTAAAATACATATATCATACAAAATATCATACAATCACTGACTTCCCAGTACTATAGCTAGTACACAGTATCTTGGGACACTGAAACATTTAAACCTATGCGTGTGACTTTAGACTTTGACAATTACTCTCCAAAAAAAGTAACTCCTACATTGAATTTTAGATCAGACTCATAAAGATTACAATCTGTGACTTGGTTTCTGAATTCATGCTAGTCCAAATCAAAATCTATTGGTTCTGGTGAATTTTGTATTTTGAAGGCTATAGTATACACATACATCTTTTTCGCCTAGTTATATTCTTTCTCACCATAAAAAGGATGTTTTGTGATCTGTAATTTTCCTTATGGGAAGAAACACAGTAATTAATCAAATTTAAATAAAATCAACTTTGTATAAAGCTTAAAATGCTTCTACTGGAAATAAATTGCTAAGTTGAAATAATTTGAAAATGCAATGTTGCAGGAAAGTCTATTAATTTATTCTACCACAATTTTACTCTTATTCGGGAGTAGTTTATTATTAGAAATAGTAGAAAGAAATTAGAAATATATTAACTTACCAATACCGTAGATAAACAATAAAAACATTTAAATACTGAGTCTCAAAAAAATCTATTTAGTTTTTAAAGCCCTTAGACTTGGATTTTTCAAAGGAAGGCTTTATAAGAATATTTCAAAATATCATTTTTCAAAAATCTCA
>NW_023604097.1:0-4383 GCF_014898055.3 Talpa occidentalis | reverse complement strand
AAGGAGCAGGAAGAAGATGCAGAAAATAGAATTAACTGCAATTAAAATCCTAGACAATACATACGAAATTGGTGGTATTCATCACTCCTGCAGTGATTATCCTAACTGGAACAAGCCAAGAATGGATTCAATTTTTATTTTGTTTGGCTATTGACTTTGTATTTTTCTTCCCTTCTTGTTGCCAAGAGTGAAGGAAGACCTGAAACTTGAACTAAAATTTTGAGCAACAGTGAGCAAAGCATGTACTTTTCTATCACTCTTTCTCTTAGCCTAATGAAGCCCTTGAGGGAAAAGTCATTTTGGTTAATAATCCAAATGTAATGGGTTGCAAATGGATTGACAGAAGCACTGTTCCCAGATGCATCTCACACAAGGGGTGTGGCCTCCTGGCCAGTCTAGGACAGGTACTGTTCTTGTCTCATGAGTGAAACACTTCTCTTTTTGTTTAAGATTTATTTTATTTATGCATAAAAAAAATTGGGGTATAAGCCAGAGGTGCAGGGATTGGGGTGTGAGAGGATTCACCAGAGAGAGTGGGGAGCAGAACAGGCAGATCTACTGATATACACTGCTGAGGGGTGCAGTGAGCAAGCAGGAGAGGTCTGCTGTGCCATGTGGGTCAGCTCCCTGGTCAGGCAAGGATCGAACTTGTGCTGCAGTGGCTGGTGATAGCTTCATAGCACTGTCTTTAACCCCTGTGCCCCAGGGAGGCCCTCATTAGTGAAACACTTCTTAAATAAAGAGGAAGACTTGACTACAAGTCTTAAAAACTCACATCAGTCACAGGTATATGTAAAAGTCATACAGAACACCTGACTACAAAGGGAGAGTAGAGTGAAGCACTAAACACATCATTAAACACCCACAAGCATCAAGCATGCAACAATTTAGGTTGTTCCTGTAGGATTTAAAAGACTACAATGACACAATTCCAACTTTTTTTTTATCTTTTACATCATTGTGTATTCCCTGTAAAATTAATCCTCAAAAAATCTTAGCTAACAGAATTCAACAATGCATCAAAAAGATAATATGCCATGGCCAAGTGGGATTTATTCCAGGGATGCAAGGAAAATCAATTAATGTAATCCAACACATCAACAAAAAGTAACAATAATAATAATAATAATAATAATAATAATAATAAAACACAATTGCTTCTTTTAATAAATTAATAATCCACTGAAGAACCACACATGTTAACAACTAGTTAGATGTTATGATAGGTGTTATGTTACTGACTTAATCAATATAGATGGATAGTCCTCCCTTCCCCATATTGCTGTTAAACTTTGTGATGCCTTTTCATCTCTCAAACAAGTACAGTTCAACGCATTTTCATTGAACCATTATTTCAGGGAGCAGAGAATAGAAGGAAGAAGAGGAAAGTTACAATTTTTTAACCTCCTACTTTTTATGTTCTCCCATAAAACAGTTGTGAAAACATTGTCTTAATCAGAGTCATATTAAAAACCACAAGAGCAAGAAATGGCAGAAAAACTGCTCTGCCTTTTCAACTGGACCAGAACTTTGGACTGAGCCATACTACCAACATCTCGAAACACCAGCAAGAATGACAATATCCTGTTTGAAATGACTAATAAATGTGAACTTGCTCCTACTTTTATCCTGTGACCTCTCTACCTATTTCCGTGACCTTCTTTTACTCTTCCACATCCCCACCCCCCAAAAAAAGACGCTAACTTTTGTCCCTCCAGGGAATGTTTTAGGTTCTAGGTAAATCTGTGCATGCTGAATTGCAATTCTCTACTATTCTCAAGGAAAAGCATTTCAGCTTGCCCACCACCCTTACTGTTCTATTATGGAAGTTTACACCGGGTGTTAATACTCCCACCAATGATTAAATGAGATGCTCCAAATAAAATGCTGGAAAAATGACCAACCTGCAAGCAGGTCTTCACAGATGGGAATGGTACTATTTAGATTTATTGCTTTTTTAAAAGTATTATCATGATTTTAAAAACTATTCCATCATGATTAGCCCCTGGACCTTCTGTGAATCTAATTTTTTCAAATATCTATTACTTTTCCCCTTTGTTCTGGTTTTACCTCTTAGTTTCAAAGTATATTTCTTGAGATCTTTTCTTTTTAAAGGGGTCTTTTAAACACGTTCCAAATTATCCATAAAATCTCCATCTTTTTCCATCTAATCCCTCGTCATATTTCATCTTCTAACAATCCTTTAACTTATAAAGTTGCCCTTGTACCACTTCCCTTCCCCCCATACACCGGGGATTTTCCTCTTCCTTCTCAGTTTTCCCACATTGGTTTCCGCAGTCACATCAGCACCTCTGACCACTGACAGCTAGCTAATCACTGCCCATTTCTCTGCTGACGGCCAACTGGCCTTTGGGGAACATTATGTCATGGTGACATGGAGTCCTTAAGATGTTCACAAGTCATCTGGAAATTCAAATTCTAAATTGAAAACATATTTCAGCAGAAATGAGATGCAGATTTGCCTGTACATGAAGGGCTGGTTGGAACTTACAAGGTGATTCCATTGCATGGGAAAGTGTAACCAGAAAAAGAGAGCCCTGATCTAAAAGGCCAGGACCAATTCTTACTTTTGTAATTCTTACTTTCCAACTGAATATCCCTCCCCCCACACCTGCTTTTCTGAGTCTAAACAGTTTTAGCCTAGACCATTTTTGGGTAGAATAATGAGGAAAACTGATATAGAAACTGAGAATACTCCTCACTGAAATATGAAAACATTTGAAAAATGGAATACTGAACCCCTCTTCCACATGCAGGTTCTAACTAATCCATGCCACAATCAGAGCTGCTTTTCCTGAGCTGCTAGTGGAAATCTTGTTTGGGAAGTACCAAAGCTTGCTACAAGGGTATAGAGAAAGTGCAAGTTAATGTTTCCTCTCCTTTCCCCTTAGGAAGAAGGAATTATGGGACCCTTCATGTAGGGGAAGTGTGATTTGCTAGAATAAATTCTTTTCTGATACATACCTTGTTCTGAATCTAATTTTAAGGCATTTGCTATTTGCATCTTCCCATTATCACAGAGGTTTGTAAAAAGGAGAAAACGTGATTATTAAAAGTAAGACAGGATTCAAATCAGTAATTAGAATAATAATTAGAACAAGTTCATCTCTTCCAGGGGGTTTTCTTGTTTCACTCTCTACAAATGAATTACTAACTTGATTAGCATGTAATTTTCCAAGTATTCATTGTATCATCAACCAAGAAGCAGGGTTGTTATGAAGATAATTACTGCTAGTAATAGAATAAATAACAGTAGCTAGTATTTATTCTGCAGTTTCTGTGCTCCAGGAACTTTCTTTATTGTTCACAATAGCTAGGGTAATGCTAAGTGCTATAAAAACAGTCCTTAAAAATGAAATGGTGAAGGACAGGCCTGGACATGTAGCAGTAAACTTAACATAACATGCCACACCAGCTGATTCTCAATGAGGTACACTGAAACTTACATAATGTTATAATGCACTGTGTTACTTAATAAAATAAATAAATAAATCCTGGGGATACACTATGCAGCATGGGGACAATACTTACCAATACTATATGCATATTTGAATTTTCTGAGTAGATCTTAAAAGTTCTCATTACAAGAAAAAGAAAAAATTTTTTAAAGATTTATTTATCTATGCATACAAGAGCTGGGATACAGGCCAGAGATGCAGGGGGGGGGGTGAGAGGATTCACCAGAGACAGAGTGGGGAACAGAACAGGCAGATTGATGAAATACACTGTTGAGGGGAACAGCGGTCGAGATAGGAGAGGTCTGCTGCCCATGTGGGTTCCTCCCTGGCCAGCCAGGGATCAAACTCCAACTGCAAAGGCTGCGCGGATTGCTTCACAGTGTGGTGCTTAACCCTTGCACCACCAGGGAGGCCCAAGAAAAAGAAATTTTTAATTAATGTGAGGCAATGGATGTAACTAAACTGATTATGATAATCATATATCCAATCATTGTGTGGTAGACTTAAAACAAATACAATGATATATGTTAATTATTGTCTCAATAAAACCATGAAGAGCAAAAGAGTCCCAAAATTTAGTATTTAGTGAAATTAAAGACAGAACATTTTGTCTCATTCACACGAGTCAATGCACATGGAGCCAAAGGCAACAGCTGAGACATGGTGTTTAAGACCATGCACCTGTTTGTTACAGCCAACAGTGCCCTCATCAGAAAGCAGAGAAGAGGAGGAGTTACAAAATCTAGAAGCTTTTCTTAAGTGAGTGAAATGAAACATGGCGCCACTCTGCTATGAAGTAAAGGGAGAATGGGTTTGGTAAATGGCTAGTGGCTCCGAGAATGGCAATTTACAGGTTATTATCTAACTCAATTATCATGAATAACCCCATAAAAGAGTAATAAGA
>NW_023604096.1:0-33974 GCF_014898055.3 Talpa occidentalis | reverse complement strand
TGTTGATATATTGTCCAAATTCAATTGATGGTTGAGTTGAAAAAATATGTTACGTAGCTCTTTTTGATAGACGTGAAAAGCTAATGTATTCATTACTAATAAAAGTATAGAAATTTGTTTTGAAAAATTGAGTCAGGATAGGTTTTCTTATTGTACTGAATCTGTAATTTTATAGCAGAATTATTTCTGTGTTGATACCCATATTTTTTTACTTGGTAAAATTTTTATTAAGGAAGAAAATTCTGAAATAACTTGTTTGACTATTTTCTCTTACTTAGTAATATGAAACAGTGGGTTGTAATTATGTAAGATAATTTGAATAAAATTACTCACAAAAGGTTACACATATAGCTTTCTCTGCCAGCACAGCTAAACACTTACTTGAATGTTCTTTTAAAAAAAAATTGGTAGCTAATTTTTCAATCTTAGAATTTCCTTAGCTCACTCAAGTTGTGAATTTAATGATTTAAATAGGGTGGAAAACATTTTTATAGTTACATAATCTAAGATTATAGCCACTGAAAGATTTTCAACTTTTTAACCCCTGCAAATATATTTTTAAAACATGTGTTTTGCTAGTTAAGCAAATATTAAAAGCTAACCTTGCCATCCAGTATTAATGCTTAAATCATTATGTTTCAAACTGGGAGGAATAATTTAATAGACATACCTAATTTCTGGAATTGCATGCAAGCCAAAATCTCTATAAACATTCTTCAAAAAACATGTGAGCTTTATTCCTAGGGCTGGAGTTTTATCAGGCTTTACTGCTGGGTGAGTGGCCCTAGCAGGCATCACTTAGGGTGAATCAGATTTAGGAAAAGGTTAATACCTGGAAAATGAAGATCATATCTAAAAAGTGAGTTTATGTAAATCAGTAAGTACATGACACACATTATAAGGAATCAAGCTGACCAGAAGTTGAACAAATATGACAGGAATTGGCTACGAATAAGGTAAATAGGTCCTTTCTAACAGATTCTGATTTAGAGGCTCTGGTTTAGGTCAGTTATTGGCAGGTTTGGGATAGAAAAGGACATTTGGTGATAAGACTATTAAAAAATAGGAATAAAGGAGGCTGATGTCACCAAGATGGTGAGATGTTACTTGCTTTGCTTACAGAGTAAAAAACTAAGAATTATTCAAGAATGGGACAGTGCTCCAAGAATTCCTCAGCATGGTGGTTAGGCTTAAGCACAACCTGTACTTCACACCCCACCACAGGCTGCTTAAGAAGAAATCAAGAGATTCCTGGACTACCGAGATGAAGGTCAGTGCAGAGAAATGCCAGAGGTGGTGGTCTAGGGAAACACAAGTAATGGGTCTGCTGATTCAGTCAGATGAGGGGAGGTGGCTAGCGGGGAGGGGTAAGTAATACAACTCAGCTAGAAAAATGAAATCTTGTCATTTGCAACAATATGGATTGAACTGGATGGGTTAAGTGAAATAAGTCAAAAAGAAAAAGATGCTAGATGGTTTCACTCATATCTGGAATATACAAAAATAGACCCTAGTCATCTGACTGTAAAATTGAGGCTACTGGGGAGAGGGGTGTAGGAGCTGGGGAGAAAAGTGGGATTGGGCACCAGTGGACTATGGTGGAGGGCATGGTATAGGGAAATAACATCTGAAGAGGTATAAGTCGATACCCCAATCCCATACAACACTGTAAGCCAACAGTGCCTCAATAATAATACTAGTTTTAAAAATACAGACTTGAGAAGTGCCTATTATCCTTCATACAAGTGAAATACATAGCTTCAAACAGTTCAGCCCAGAGTAATCAGGCCACCATCTGAGTCAAAGTTAGCTCAGGCTCACTTATGAATCTGTACTGAAGTAACATTGATTATCACATGTAAGTTTCAGGTGTGCATCAGTAGAAATCAGTGCCTATATACATTAAGTTCATCACTTAAAATCAGAGTATATCTTCACCATACAATTTTTTTAGATTTCTAAGATCAACAAGTGGTTAAGTAATCAGGTTTTTTTTTAATTGGAGAATATAATTTCTAAGATGTTTACATATAAATTACTTTTTACTTTTTAATTGTGTAAAGAATTCTAAGGTTTCAAGGACAACCTCAATACACAGAATGATACACTATTGGAGAAGTTTACTCACTTTCTGGTAAATTAGAGGATATGATCTGAGTTGCTGAGTCCGTTCAGATTACAAAATGAATATAGTTTTTATTTCATTTATTCATTTAATAGCATATTGATACTTAGTGTTCACTATCTGTGCATTATTATGTTGGACTATAAGATGTATATGTAATTGCCAAGAGTTTCCTGTAAGCAGAGCTAAAATATTTAATAGATTTTTTTAAGAAGTAATTTTTTTGAAAATATGTAATAAAGATTATGAGAAATAATTAGGAACCATCTAATAAGTAAATTTTCAACTAAGATTTTTTAAATGACCATAAAATAGAATGTTTCTTCAAATGCTATTCAAGATTTTATTTATTTATACAAGCACTGGGTATAGTCAGAAGCGCGAGAGGGTGAGAGAATTCACCAGAGCCAGAGCAGGGAGCAGTGGGTGGCAGGAGAGTTCTGCGCGCCATGTGGGACACTCACCTGGCGGCTGGGGATCGAACTGGCTCTGCTGAGGCTGTGGGCAGCTTCGCAGCCCAGCACTCAACCACTGCGCCACCAGGGGAGGACCCAGTAAGCAATTATTAATGGATATAAGAACATATCCTCCCAGAAAGATACCTTTCCTTAATTAATATGCAGAAAAAAATTTCCGTAGTGCCTAAACTCCCCATTTTTAGGTCTCAGATGCAACATAGTAAAATTCATTCTTTAGTACATCCATTTACTTTGTAATCTATATTGAGCACCAGTAAGCACTGGAGCAATTGTAACACATTGGAGCTATAAAAACAAATAAAAGAGGTCTTTGGCTCCAAGGATCCTATAGTAGAGTGGAGTGGGTTATCACCATCACTGTGTTAACAGCTGTCACAATATCTCCATAATAACAGCTAACATTTATTGCTTGTTAAACACTTTACTTGTATTAACTCATTATTCCTTATAAGAATCCAAAAGGTGACACATTTTAATGTGTTCTTCATTTTACAGATGAGAAAATGAATCAGAGAAAAAAGAAACTAGCTTAAAGGAACGCAATAAATATCAGAGCCAAAATTTGAACCCAGGTAGTCTAACTTCGACATCTGTGCTTAAACACACTATACAAGATAAAATATAAAGGCTGCTGTTGGAGCATGGAAAAAAATCCATATCAATCAGGTTCAAGAAAATCCTTGCAATGGAGGGTAAATTTAGTTTTGATGAGAGGACAGGAAGCAGAGCTTTCTGAATAGTGAGAGCTTCCTCGGAGCTAGTTTAAGGAATCAAGTCTTGTGTTAGAGGATAGTGAGCAGTTTAATTGGGCTGACTTGAAGTTTTCACATGTGAAAACTGCAGGAAATAAAGCTAGGACTTTAGGATTAGCATCAGAACATGATGCTCTCTGGATGATATATAGAAATCTGAACTTTGGTAACTAGGGATAAATATTGAAACATTTTAAAGGGTTTGAGATCACACTTTTATTTTAGAAAGTTCATCCTAAGAACAATATGGAAGAGAAATTGAAAAAAGATGAGTTAGGGCATAATTGAAGTAAAGTAGGCAAAGGGTGATGAAAATCCAAACTTAAGTATTGATATAAAATGGAAAAGGAGCAAAGATAAAAGATGTATTTAAAATAGCTATCATAGAATAAGGATTTTCTGAGTATAAGCATTTACTTGGTAATTTACCTATGTAATAGCTCTTACTCCCAAGTAGTTCTGTTAGAGAGATTTGATTAGTGATGCTCTATCATGAGGTAATAATGGCTTTAGAGAGGTTAAGCTTACATACTAAGTTTACAAATCACTCAATGCTAGATTTGGGATACAAACTGATGACTTTGATTCTCTCTAGTCTATGATGCTGCTTGTCATGAAAAATCTTTAAGGACAAAACTTTACAGATGTCAAAGCAAACTAGTAGTAGAATGGTAAATAAATACATGTATCCAGATAAATGCTTGAGTTTCTGATAGGGTATATGACTTGTGGTATCTTTTCACCAAAATGTAGAGCAAGGAATTCTAATGCAATTTTCCTGGAAGGTGTTAGTGATTGCTGCATTCATTTATTATCTTTTATTCCTCTAATTTCAGTCTGGCATCAGGCATCTCTTCTCTACCAAAATAGCTCTTAGTGAGATTAGCAGTAACCTTCCTGCTTCTAAATCCAAAGAATTTTTTTTTTGAGGTAACATCAGTATATAGCAGGCATATATGCTTTAGAGGTAGAATATCTCTTTCCCCTTACCGTGTTGTTACCCCACCACCAAGACACCCATAGTCCTAAACCATAGTTCACTGCCGCGCTCCTCACTTTGTTATCTCCCTGCCTCTCCTCCTCAGATAGCTTCAGTTCGATAGTCAGATTTCTAGAATTTATCATTGTTTTTCAATATACTTTTTTTCTGCTGCTCAGTAACATTCTGCCCTATTTTCTACTTTATTGTACTGAGACATTCCTTTGAATTTTTTGTATTTTCTTCCTGCTTTTCTGTATCATTGTCAAGATCATCATTATAGCCCAATAAATATGAAGTTACTTAAAGCTGAGGACTAGAATTTTCCTAAATTTTAATCTCCTATGTTTCATTCACTTTCATGATTCCAGTGATTATTCTCTATGTAGATCACAGATACAGTTATCCAGGTCCCTTCTCTGACATCCCTTCTTGGCAATCTCAAATGGAACTCAGATACAGAATACTCCGCCATACCCCGTTCATTTCTCAACTTTCCTTTCCTCTGAATGACAGTACAATCCATTTTCTATAAATGAGGAATGTAGCAGTCATCTTGGGAACATTCTTTGGACATTATTCCTCCCCTTCCATATCTAAACTATCACCAAGTCTTGTCAGTCGTTTCTTAAATATTTATTGGCTCATCATTGTCATGTGTGGGGTCAGCATAAAAGTTGCCTGCTTTACTTAATGCTAGTGTGGAATTCTCAACCTATAAACTGATCTTCCCAACCTTCTCTAAACTTTAGCCCATTGTCCATACTACACTATATAATTCTATCAAAATAAATTTTAATCCTATTCCCCTTTACCTCCTACCCTTTAATGATACATATTGAAAGAAGAGAGCATGGCTTTCAAGACCTGCATTATGCAACAACCTCTACCTCTTGGTCCAATTTCATCTTATACCAGCCTTCCAGTCCTTCACACTCACTGTTTACATATATTGCTCCCTTTGGTTGGAACACTATGCCTTCTTAGGTATTTTCTACTCACCCAACAGTTTCAAGTTCACATACTTATGCTCTAGATTTTTCTCTCACCTCAGCATATAAAATCTCTATTAATGACCTGCGACAACCTTCAGGGAAGGTCCAGAAGAGCTCTTTGTTTGTTGAAATTTGTTTTCCAATTAACATATTTAATATAAAATACCAGTAAATTAGATATACACAGTAGGATTTAGATATCAGATTTTCCCGAATACTTTCTTTTAAAGCTAAACAAATTTTTCTAGAAAGTCTGCCTGTTTACTTTGGAAGGAATTCTGTGCCAAATTTACCAGCACAAAGTACATGATGGGTGAATTTGTATATATATTTATGTTTAATGTTAATACATTTTGATTTTGTCATTTTACAGGTTAATTAGTGGCAGAAGACTACTAGAAAGATGGTAGAGGCAGAAAATATGAGAAGGAAGATATTTGGAGAAGAATATACTAATGGACAAGGGACTTAGTTGGTCTTTTCTAATGTAACTGGGGAAGGAAAAAGACAGAGAAATGATAAGAGTAATGAAAAGGACAATTCCAACACAAATCATTTGAAATTAATCATTTTAGTCCACTGAACTAAACAATTTTTTCTAAGTAAATTTAGGCTTGATTTGTCAGAAGGAGACATTTGATGCCTTGCTCTTTGATTTTTGAATGACCTATCTAGCTATTTTCTGAAGAATGGCCTAAGTTTGCTTTCATACTGTGTATTAATTTAAATTTTCTCCTCTAGGGACTCCCCTGGTGGCGCAGCAGTTAAGCGCTGGGCTGCAAGTGCAGGTTTGATCCCCCGCCACCGGCGAGGATCCCACATGGTGCAACAGACCTCTCCTGCCACGCCCGCTGCTCCCCTCAGCAGTGTATTTCGTCAGTCTGCCTGTTCGGCTCCCTGCTCTGGCTCTGGTGAATTCTCTCCCCACCCCATGCTTCTGACTGTACCCAGTGCTTGTATAAATAAATAAAATAAATCTTAAAAAAAAAAGATAAATTTTCTCCTATAGTTTTTTTATAAGCAAAAATGTCTTTTTACTGTTACAAGTTTTAGAAACAATAAACACTAGACTGTTCCCTCAAAACTCAGAGAGAAGCAAAATAAACTTTTTAACTGAATACTTTCCTCAGGATGAGTTTTTTTTCCAAGGCGTACAAAGGAATAAAAGACAAGTATCTAGAACTTCAGCCCCATACAGAAAGAGATCAAAATATGACAGATAAGTGTTTCAATTCAGCTTTTAAAATTCATGTTATCTGGTATGGGTAAATTTCAGAAAGACCTTTGTTTGACACAATGAAAATTGTAATATCAACCATCTTCAGGTAACAATGGACTTGTGGTTCCTATCAGATAAGTCCATTTGAATTGTAATCAAAGTCCAAAACCTTGACCTGCACAAGGCTGATTGCCACCCCAACTGGATTTTCTTTCAATTATGGAAAATGTAACGCTTAGATTAGGCGGGCGTGTGCAAGCATATGAAACACCAAGGTGAAGCATAATACATCTTCCTGGAGATAACTTATTTATAGAAATAGATATTTTGTAAAGTAAAATGAAAATCTACATCCATTTCTGAGACCAAATGATGACTTGAAAAAGTTTGATATGTTGGTGCATCCTGGACTTACTGTCTCTCTCCCTTGATGTCTAAATGCAGTGCCTTGAAGGAAAGTTTTATATATAAGCTAAGTATTTTAATAAAAAATACAAAGTGGGGCCTCCCTGGTGGCACAAGGGGTCAAGCACCACACTATGAAGTAATCTGCAGCGTGAATTTGATCCCTGGCCAGTCAGGGAGCAACCCACATGGCGCAACAGACCTCTCCTGACTTGTCCGCTGCTCCCCTCAGCAGTGTACTTTGGTCAATCTGCCTGTTCTGTTCCCTATTCTGACTCTGGTGAATCCTCTCAGCTCCCACATCTCTGGCCTGTACCCCAGCTCTCATATGCATAAATAAATCTTTAAAAAAATACAAAGTGTAAATATAGTTGTGATAAATCTTGTTTCCTCAGTTTTTAAAATGTCACTCATTTACATAACTATGTAATTTTGGGTATGCAACTTCACACCTCCATTTGTGCACATGCCTCACACACCCTCTGTCAAAACTCCAGTGTCTATGTCTTACTCCTTTTCTACCTATATCCCCACCACCTTCCCTATTTTTTATAAGCATATAAGAATTGTTGCTGTGCTCTTCCTCTGGTTACTTATATTCCACAAATGAATGAAAACTATCCAGTAATTCTCCTTTACTTCTGATTTAGCATAATCACCTCAAAGTCCAACCATTTTCTCCCCAAAGGCACTGCCATTTTTAACAGCTGAGTAATATTTCATTTAGTATATAGTCTATGATTTATCCATTCACATGATGTTGGGCTTTTAAGTGGGTACTATGAACTGGTTATAATGAATAGTACTAGTTTGAGCACAGCAGTAAAAATTTTTTTTTCTATTAATGTTTATATATTCTTTGTGTAAATACCTGGCAGTGGTACTGCTGGATCATATAGTACATTCTATTATACTTTAAAGGAATATCCATAATGTTTCCCATAAAGTCTGCATCAAATTATATTCCTACCAATAGTGGACAAGTTTTTCTTTGCCAGCTGCACAAATGGCTGTTGCTAAAATATAAGGCAACTATCATAAATATGCTTTCTCATTTTCCTGTCAATTGGAATTGACATTGATAATAGTTGACTGTAACTTATCTTAGTATACTTCAAACATAAAATAGTTTACAAATTGTTCAACATTCTTTGAACTTCTCTCTTTAAGCCATTTGTCTTACCTTATGGTGAAGTTCTTAATATATGGTAAACATATATACTCTTGGTGTGATCTTCATGAGAAAAATTAAATTACACCTAATTGTCTATTTTGTTCTGACCCTAAGCAACCTGTTTCAGACATTTTCACTACTTGATGAATTTCTCTCTTCAGAGACTACCTCTCAGACTTCTATTTTGGTTAATGAGTGCATTGTGACAAAACTCTCGCGACCATTTCTTTTTCCTCACACTCTTATCCAAAACCTAAACTGAATTTAAGATATTCCTCCTGCAAGAAAGACTAATTATTTGCATTTTTGCTACATGTTTTGCTCTTTTATAGCTTTTAGGGTAGAAAGACATCATACATTGATATAATACAAAGGGCTTTTCACCAGAGAAACACTCATAACCTACTATTTTACTTTCCACTACGCCTTATGAAAGAGTGACTTAATTGTTGAATGATAAATATTTGTATGTACTTTTTTTATTAGGTGGAGTAGTAAAATGTAAGCATTGTGTACTGACTTCTGAATTTCTGTTAAACCGCAGATTGGTGTGAATGGTCACTCTGGGTATATGTATTTGATCTAGGAATCAAATTTTCCTGCGGCGTTTTAAAGTTGATTAGAGTTGCAAAAGGAACCAACTAAACCACACAAGTCTCAATTTTTTGTGTTCTCCAACAATTTTATAATAAAAAAGAAAATATATTGTATTACAGGCACCCCAGGAAACGAGAATCACAATGAATGTAAGTTTACAACAAAGGAGTTACAAAAAGAATAAAAAGTGAAACCAAAAGTAAATAAAAATCAGAGCAAAATGAAATGCATTAGTGATTTAAAAAAATTCAATTCAAATGATCAATAAACAAAGAGCTGGTTCTTCAAAAAGATTAATTGACAAAATTTAAGCCAGACTCACAGAAAAGATAAATTCAGAAAGCAAACTGGAGAAGTTATAACAGATAATACAGAAATACAAAGGATCATGAGTATTATGAACAATAATATGTAACAACTTGGACAACCTAGGAGAATGGACAATTCTTAGAAACATACAAATTTCTAGGACTATCAGGAAGAAATAGAAAATCTAAAAACAATCATGAATAAGGAAATTGAAACAGTAATCAAAAAACACCCCAAAGCCAAAAACCAGGATTAAACGACTTCTCTAGTGAATTCCAAACTTTCAAAGAATTAATACCTATCCTTCTCAAACACATCCAAACAATACAAAAGAAAACCTTTCAAACACATTCTACGTAACCAATGTTACTCAGATTCTAAAATGAGACAAGTCACAAATAAGAAAACTAAAAATCAGTGTCTCTGAAGAACACAGATACAAATATCCTCAACAAAATACTAGCAAACTGAATTCAACATTAAAAATTAATATTCAAAATTAAAGTAACTTTATGATCAAGTGAGAGTTATTCCAGAGATGTAGGGACGTTTTGACCTACACAAATCAATAAATGTGATAGACCACATTAATAAAAGACAAAAATCATATAATCTTCTCAATTTATGCAGAAAAGCATTTGACAAGGTTTAACATCCATATCTGATAATAAACCTTCAACGAACTAGGTAGATAGAACAATGTACTCAAGACAATAAAGACTTATATGGGACAAATAGACAGGCAACATCACACAATGATGAAAAACTTAAAACCTTTCGTCTATAGGAACAAGTCGTGGATGTCCATTCTTATCACTTTTATTCAATATAATGTCGGAAGTCCTCGAAAGAACAATTTGACAAGAATATAAATGTGTCCAAATTGCAAAAGAAGAGCATATCATGAGTTGAAGATGACATGATATACATAGAAAATTCTAAAGACCTCAGTAAAAAGCTATTAGAAATAAGTATGGTAAAGTGGCAAGCTAGAAAGTTTATTTAGAAAGCTGTTGTTTTATAGACAAATAATGAGATAGCAGAATGAGAAATCAGGAAAGCAATCCTATTTACAACTGCATCAAAAAGCATTAAATTACCTGGAGTAAATTTAACCAATAAAAGACAAACTGAATGGCCTCCCTGGTGGCGCGCAGCGGGTTAAGTGCAGTGCTGTGAAGCTGTCCGCAGCCTCTGCAGCACCGGTTCAATTCCCGGCCAGCCAGGGAGATTCCCACATGGCGTGGCAGACCTCTCGCCTCATCCGCTGTTCCCCTTCAGCAGTGTACGTCGGTCCTTCTGCCTGTTCTGCTCCCTGATCTGTCTCTGGTGAATCCTCTCACCTCCCGTACCTCTAGCCTATACCCCGGTGCTTGTATAAATAAATAAAATTTATTTAAAAAAATCATTTTTAAAAAAAGACAAACAGAAAACTACAAGAAACAGAAGACACACAAAAAATCGATATTTCATGCTCATGAACTAACAGACTTAGCCATTTAATGATATGTCCTAAAATTAGATACAGCTTAAATGAAAGCCCTATCTGTATCCTGATAGCATTCTCATAGACACCCCCCAAAAAAAAAATAATCATGAAATTTATTTGGAACCATAAGAAACTCCAATAGCAAAAATAATCCTGAAGAAAATGAACAAAATGAAGGTACCATGGTTACCAACTTCAAACTATACTACAAAATGATAGCAATCAAAACAGCATAATATTGTGAATAAAAACAGATGCATAGAACAATAAATCAGAGAACCCAGAAAAAAATGCATATATGTTCATTAATTTATGATGAAGGAGCCAAGAATATACAATGAGAAGCACAAGGGACAGGATTTCAGTATATAGTGTTGGGTAAACTAGGCAGCCATATGCAAAAGAATCAAATTAGACCACTCTCATACACAAAGATTAATCCAAAACAAATTAAAGATTTGAACATAAGACCTGAAACAATAAACACTTAGGAGGGCCTCCCCTGGTGGTGCAGCGGAGTTGAACGCTGGGCTGCGAAGCTGCCCGCAGCCTCTGCAGCGCCAGTTTGATCCCCGGCCACCAGGTGAGGGTCCCACATGGTGTGACAGACCTCACCTGCTGCGCCTGCTGTTCCCCTCAGCAGCGTACTTCGGTCCTTCTGCCTGTTCTGCTCCCTGCTCTGGTGAATTTCTCTCACCCTTCCGCGCATCTGACTGTACCCAGTGCTTGTATAATAAATAAATACATACATACATAAATAAATCTTTAAAAAAAAAAAAACACAGGAGAAAAAAAATAGGTAATAAGTTCTACATAGGTGTCAGTGATGACTTTGAATCTTATTGCAAAAAAAGAAAAAAACAAACCTGACTGGGATTCCATCCAACTAAACATTAATATATATGTCACAAGAAACCATCAACAAAATGTTAAAGCAACTTATTGAATGGGAGAAAATACTTGCTATGATATCTGATAAGGGACTAATATTCCAAATATATGAAGAACACGTTCAACTCTAATAACAACAAAAAAACTAATAACTAATTTTAAACAATTTCTTTAGCTTTCTAAAGAATATATAGTTGGAAAACAGGTACATAAAAGTTGGCTGTAAGTCATTCATCATCAGAGAAATGCAAATAAAAATCAAAATGAGAAAAGTACTTCACATCCCTAAGAATGACTTTTATCAAAAAGTTAAGAAATCACAACTTCTGGCAAGGATATAGGGAAAAGAGAACCTCATGAACTGTTTATGAGAGTATAGATTGGTGCAGCCAATTAGAAAACAATATGGAGATTCCTCCAAAAAATTAAAAAATAGAACTATATTATCCAGCAGTTCACACCAGTGGGCACTCATAGAAGAAATAGAAACAGTAAGTCTAAAATATATATATGCACCTTCATGGTCATTGCAGTATTATTATACTCGCAAGATATAGAAACAACCTAAGGATGAATGGGTAGAAAACTGAATTGTAGTATTCACACATGCAGATACAAGCAATGAAATATCATCAAATCACAGATAATCTTGCCATCTCTGAGAACATGCAAGAAACTATGTTATGTGATATAATCAGATAAAGACATATATGCTCTCTCTCTATATATGTAAATACAAAAAATCTTATAAAATACAGAAAATAGATAGGTGGCTATCAGAGGCCTGGTGTGAAGGGGGAAAAAATGGCTTTAAGAGGGTCAAACAAATAGTCTTTGTATATACATGCATCATCAGGTTTTTTAATGAGAGGTTTGTTGATTTGTTGGGTTTTTTTCCCCCACTTTGAATGGGACATACTTCGTTTCATTGTATGCTTTTTAATTTTTCTCCACTGCACATTGTACATCTGAATCTCGTAACATGGTAACTGTGAAATCAGATTCTCTTTCCCAGTTTTGTCTCTTGACACCATTTTGCTGTGTCTCTGTACTGAGGGTCTGCCTGATTTGTTAGGTAAGGTCTAACATGTCTATTTCCGCCCTTTTTCGGCTTAATTTTCCCCATATATGCATTTATTTTTAATCTACTTTCTTATACCTTAGAAGACTAACCTTGATTTCAAAGGGAGCTCTACCAAAAAGTTTATAAAGGTGCTGTTCCTTTTTTCTAAAAGGTTCTGAGAATTATTTCATAATTTCTGAGAGGACCTGCATCAATGAAGAGAATGTCACAACAATTGTCACTCCCTTTGTTCAGAAGCAGCCATTAGTCATCAGAGTGGATATCCCTGATATTAGGATAAGGTGCTTTGTGCCACCCAGGCTGTGGCAAGCTGTGTACAGGTGCTTCGAACATGGTGCACAGCTGTCTGCCATGAGGCTGCGGTGAAGGTGGCGTAGCTATTTTGCTTAGAGTTGAAACGGACCAAAATTAATCACAGTTTACTATCCAAGTTTCCCTGGAAGTTGCAGGCCTTCAACATACTTTAGAGTTCTAAATAATTACATCAGACAGATTCTGCCAGTGGAATTGTCATCCAGATTTGGAAACAGATTCCTGCTGGTAACTATCCAGCTATTTCCCAGAATCCTCTTCTGTATATATTTCTTTGACAGCTTTTCTCAGTTTTTTTTTTTTTTTAATAGAGGCATGCTTTATTTATTTATTTGTTTTGTTTGTTTTGTTTATACATGCACTGGGTACAGTCAGAAGCGCGGGAGGGTGAGAGAATTCACCAGAGCCAGAACGGGGAGCAGAGCAGGCAGAAGGACGAAGTACACTGCTAAGGGGCGCAGCGGGCGGCAGGAGAGGTCTGCACGCCGTGTGGGACCCTCCTCCAGTGGCCAGGGAGCAGCCGGGGATCGAAACGGCGCCGCAGAGGTAGCCGGCAGCTTCACAACCCAGCGCTCAACCGTTGCGCCACCGGGGAGGCCCAGCTTTTCTCAGTTTAAAACCCATTTAAAATTAGCTTTTCAGTGTGAAATATCTAATGGTTGGTTGTTAGAATTACTTTGTTCCAAATTGTATTCTTAGTTATGTATTAGCAGATTTTTTATTGAATTATGATCGTAATATAGGAACTATGGACTAATGTAGAAATTATAGACTAGCCCATCTATTCTGACATTTTACTCTTCATAAATCATGGTATGAAAGTTGGAAATGCAATTGACTTTACCCACATAAAATGCTAATGGTTTTATTAACAATTAAAACTACCTTGGAATCTTATATCTTGGGAATATTTTCTCATTAGAATAGGAGTAGAGAGAAAGTTACGTTATAAACCAAAATGCAAAATAAATTACTATCTGGGATATCTCAGTTTGGGAATTTAGATTGTCAAAACAAAGAAAATATTTAGATTAAAAGATAAAGTAATTTGATTATTTTTCCATGGATGTTATTTTTGATACTGGTGTTTTAGTCAGGACAGCATTTCAATGTGAGGGACAATCCTCATAATATATTTGAACTTCTACTCTTGAGCACTAAAAACCAGTATTTCCCTTAGTCATTTTCAATTAGAAGAGCCTCCAGCATTTTTTGTCAGCTCCCTATTGAGGACCAGTGCTTTTTAAGAAAGAGGATGGTTGTTTGGACAATAAAAAAAAAAAATGTTCTGGAAATAAAATACCTTTGGAAAGAAATGAGGAATGTAGAAAAAATACATGAACTTCATAGGAGATGTCTGGTTTTAAAGCACAACGATTCCTATGTTTTAAAAAAGGCACATGCTCTATATAAATATACATAATTCTTCTAAACAATGCTAAAAAAGGACTTTTAATACATACTAGATTAGGAAAGTCAATGGTAACTCAAAGAGATACAACAGAATGAGAAGAGATCTCATGGGAAGCCTGGAATAAGTAATTTAGAGAAAACTAAAATCCAAAATAATTTAACATTTATTCTGTCATACTGCAGATAGAAGATTCATAAAAAAGTCAATAGAGGAACCACTGTTTGAATACTGGGACAACTGAAGGACAATCACATAAAATTTGGACAGTTTAAGACACTGAAAGCATTATTGGGTGAGTTTCAAGGTGACTAAATTATTGAAATGCAGATGTTGCTTATGCTCTGGGGGAAAAGCTCAAGAAATTTATAGAATCAGAACTCTAAGAGAAGTTATAGGATATGATGTAAAACTAAAGGGAAAACAGGCAAGGCCACAATTACTAGAAACAAATCCTGAACTAATATTGGAATGAGGGAATTTCCTCTAGATGGAATGACTCTACCCAGGAGAGGTAAAATATTTTGAATAATCTGTGCTAGTTCATGGCCAGGGCAGCTGTTGGTCTGGTAATGCATTAGAAATAAAACACAGAAGCTGTAACTAAGATGTAAAAGTGCTCTTAAATGCTGAAATAGCCCATTACTCAAGCTAATGGTGTAAAAAAAATAGTTGCTTTGTTTTTTATACTTCAAATATGACTGCTCTGTTTATTCAGAGCAGATTTTTTTTTAATGTTGCACATATCTATGTGGACGGACAGACGGAATCACTGCGGATTTGTGTTTACATTTTATATATGTTGTGCATAGCTTATTGATGCTTCATAGTAACTGAAGTTAAAGTAATTTAAATAAATTAACACTGAATTATCGATAGTCTACTGTGCGCATAATAAATGCTCTCGATATAACACAGTTCTCATAAATTTTATCAATTACTTTTGCCCATGCTATGTTGGTTAGATTAGGAATTATATTGGAATATGAATTTATAAACTGAGATATAACTATGAATGCTAGCATACCCATTTTTAAAATAGAGAACGGAATATATACAAATGATTGAGTCCAACTGAGATAATGGATAAATCGGTGACTGCAGGGTAACCCGTTTTACAGTCCTGGCTCTCTACTAGAACTAGGGGCGTCTATCCTTAGGGAAAGGTGAACAAGCAGGATTCATAGGAATTTATTATTGATATTGAGGTTTTATTTCCAGGGGTAAAAGTATATCCCTTCCTAAGACTGAGATTTGAGAGGTGGTGAATTCTGAGAGTATCTAATGCAAAGTGGTTACATTAAATATGAATATGTAAAAGAAGTAGTCTAATAAGTGCTAGGAGTCTAATTTAATTAAGAATGACCATACTTTAAGGAAACAAGTAAATTGATAGTGGTTGAATCATGTCATTCTCATCTTTATGTCCACGATTATTAAATCCCTAGGAAGTAAGGAGAGAATCCAGATGAATAGATAGAATGAATGAATGAATAGAATCCAGATGTAAAGATATAGATGTCTGGGCTCAGTATTTAGGGAACTGATTATCTATATTTGAACTAAAGTCTCCTAGGAGGCCTTTCAATGAACCATAATTAGTTATAGCATACCCTCAAATTCAATCATTGAATGGATATATTGAAAAGAGACACAAGCTTTGATATTACCACTATATATTGACCCAATCTATCTGTACAAATGAAACATTTAGACACAATCAATTGTAGGTGGGATATATTCATATGTCCCAGTTTGCCTGGGATCATCTTGCTTCACTCTTGTTTCTGGATAATGATTAACATGGTCATGTGTCCCTCACAGAAGTGTCCTTCTTTGGGAGAGAAATCATATGGTTACTACAAGTAAAGAGAACTTTAAGTATTGAACCTGACTGCTTCCAAAGGGATTTAATAAAATTGGGAAAATTTCATAAATGGGATAGACCTGGGAAAGGATTTAGATTTACAAAATAATTTCAGTCTATATCTTCCGCGACAGAAATGGCAGTAAAAAATACACTGGGGTGTGGGGGGCAAGCTTTTTAGTAGAAGTGATGGTATTTCTCTAAATGTTCTGATAACATGTCAGGAACATACAGATACCAGAGGCATTAACGGGTAAAATAAAGGACAACATTACCTTGTTTATGTCCACATCAGAGCATAAAGATCAGGAAATAGGCAGACTGAGACATAAAGATGATGGGAAACAATGAGGAAGAGATAAATAAACTGGGGATTTAACTCTTTCCTAGAGGGAAAAAGGTATTAGCACAAGGCCAAGTTAATTAGGTCACTGCCTAGGCAACACTAAAATATCCACCACTGTTTCTGTTTTTACTGGATTCTACTAAGAATTTAAAACAGCATAATGAAATAGCCCTGCCTAGAGCCCCAGGTCATATCCACCCACTAGGATAGTATGTCCATCACAGAAAAATGGTAGGCAGATTTCTTGGGGTAAATGTCTTTGCTTTTAAGAGCCAAATTCTTTTTCTTTTTCTTTCTTTTTTTTTTTTTGGACTACATTTGCCTTCTGAATTTTTATTTGATTTTTCTGATTAATTTTGTTATATAATTCACAGCTGTTCTCTTGTTGTCCTTAGTATTAGTTGTATTGACTGGGGTGCAAATTCTACCTCATATCTGAGAGGCATCCTGATGTTTACTCCTATAGGTGTAGCCGATGTTACAGGACAGGTCTTTTTTTCTTTTTTTAAAAGATTTATTTATTAATTTATACAAGCACTGGGTACAGTCAGAAGCGCAGGAGGATGAGAAAATTCACCAGAGCCAGAGCGGCAGGAGAGGTCTGCACGCCATGTGTGGGACCTCGCCGGCTGGCCAGGGATCGAACCCGGTGCTGCAGAGGCTGCGGACAGCTTCACAGCCCAGAGCTCAACCGCTTGTACCACCAGGGAGGCCCTACAGGACAGGTCTTAATAGAGCTTAAGGTTAAGTTACCTTCTCTTGTATTTTTATTAGCACACAATATACATTCTTTTGGCTCTCTGCATCTTTCCCATCTGAGTTGTTCTGGATTTAGAAAGGGAATTTGAGGGCCTCCCTGGTGGCCTAGGTGTTAAGTTTTAGCCCTATCACCTCTACAGCCTGAGTTCGATCCCCGGCCAGAGAGCTAACCAACATATGGTGCAGTAGACCTCTCCTGTCTTGTACTTTCTCCCCTCAGCAGTGTGTATTTCAGTCAATCTGCCTGTTATGCTCCCCAGTCTGTCTCTGGTGAGTCCTCTTACCCCCGACACCTCTGGCCCACACCCAGTTCTTCTACACACACACCAAAAAGAAGGCAGGTATTAGAATCATTATTTTACCCTCTTAAATTCTAAAATTAGCCCCCCTCTTTTTCATATTCTGGCTCTAGGATATCAGTCGTTTCAGCCATAGTGCCTAGTACAGATCCTGGAACACAGAATGTTGTATTTTATTATTGCTAATTATTTTCATTTACCTTAATCACTGTAATGAGAATTGTGGGTAGTTAGTATGTTTTAACACAATGGCTGTGATTCAAGATGTTATATGAATGAGAGTTAAACTCTTATCTGTTCCTGAATTTGATTCCTCTTCCCTTAGGGCAATTATCTCTCTAGAAGAAAGAAAGATAATCATATCTTGCTGCATAATCTGGTAAGGACATAGGAATTGAGTGGTAACTAAACAGACTGGATGAAGGACATTTTTGAAAGCCATAAATACCAGATTAAGAAGTCTGAAATTTTTTGGTAAATTATTGGGTTCATTGAAAAAAATCAGTTTGAGGAGAGTCATGTGATTATTGTTATAGAGCAACCCCATATTAAACGGGTTCCTGGCTGTGGTCCTCACCCGCGCGCTTTAAAGGGACTTATGAATACTCTCTACAGAGACACGCAAAAGGGTTATAAAAGGTTTATTTACAAGAGAAAAAAGAAATAAGGAAAATGTACAACTCAGGGAAAAAATAGGGAAATAAAGTCTTTAATGCGTCCTACCCGATCCGACGACCTGGAAACCCCAAAGTCACTCTCAGAGCTAGACGGACGCCGCAAGCTGGCCGAGGGCCCCAAAATGGAGAGACCCCCAAAGCCCACGTGTCTGGCCTTTTGTATCCACCTGGCTGCTTAACCCCACCCTCAGGTCCCAGCCACCTTCCTTTGGGTGGTGATGGGATTTGGAGTTCCCAGTGGTCTGGCTTTGACCTGGGGGTGGGGGTGGAGTCCACAAAGCCTGTATGGAATTTGCTTTGGGACTGCCTTTTCCCCCCTAACATTATAGGTAGTAGAAGACAAACAGTAAATTAGTGGGTGTTGTTTACTCAAGCTCAGAGAACATTTGGAAGGCTATTGTACTAGTATATGAGATTATAGCAGCCTGAAATAGGTTGGTGACAATGACAATGTGGAAGATGACAGGGGGTTCAATAATAAATATTAAAAATGTGATCTATCTGGATTTATATTCTGTCTTCTTTGTTTCCCAAGAATTCATCCAAATAATTATACCATACTAGATTATTTATGAAACACCTAACAGATGCCAGAAAGTGATGGTCCTCACTATAAATCTTGTGAGTGCAACTATGGGGTAATGTTATTTCTCAAAGTAAACTCAACACTCCCCCATCTAAAGTGGTGCCAAGCTTATAGATTATCAACAGTTTAAAAATAAATTAATATCAACCATTAATCTTTTCTTCAGGCATCTCTTTTACTACTCCTCTGATGGAAAGTCACCCCATGGTCTCCACAGAGTTTTTCAGAATCCATGATTCGTTCACCATAACTTGAGCCAACTTTTTTTTTTTTTTTTTTTTTTTGTGGGACCCTCACCGGCGGCTGGGGAACGAACTGGAGCTGCAGAGGCTGCGGGCAGCCTCGCACAGCCCAGCGCTCAACCACTGCGCGCCACAGGGGAGGCCCATAAACATTTTATCCCTACTCCTTCTCCCCTGTTAAAACCACCCAATACAATTAATCATACAATTAAGAAAACAATCATATACGTATCATCGTATTCTATGCTCAACTTTTACTATCCTATCTTTGTTATATTTGTTTAAGAGTCTCTCATTATCTATCTATCTCAGAACTGAGGTGATTCTGCTCATGTTTGGAATCTGTATGATCTTGGGCAAGTTCTCTGACTTCCCTATGTCTAGATTTTTCCTCTTACCCATTTTCCCCTCTTTCTTCCTTTGTTTTTGGGGGGATTAGAATTAATAATAAGTGATAGGTAATATGTAATGAGACTTAAAATCATATCTGACAGTAGGCACAATATAGCAAATATTATTAATGCTTGCTTATTTTGATTAGTAAGTCTGAACTATTCCAAAAACAAGTTAGTATTTCTTGAAATACAGAAGTTACAGAGTGTTCCTTTAAAGTTTTTGCAGTGATATTTATAAGTATTATTGGTGTCATATGTTCAGGTGCGGATTTTTGAAGTAAGTACATGGTCAGTTCATTTAGTTTTTTTGAGCAGTTAAAAATAGCAGATCTTTTTGATCTAAGCAACCACTTAGTGTGTCAAAAGAACATCATTCTCATAACTATTTCAGCAGAAGCCCCAGTTTATACAGTACTCTGATCAGAGTTCTAACAAAACTATGCATAATAAGTGTGTTGTTTTCTGTGGTCACTTGTTTTGCTGATTTTATACAGCAAATAAAATAAATATAATAAGGACTAGTTCCCAGGTATATTTTAGTTTTATCACACTGGAGGGTGACGCTAATGTCTGCCATCACATCTGAGTATGAAATATCTTACTACATGGCTAAGAGGCATGTGTACCTTATTACCATTTTTGCACTTGGACTTTGCTATCATAATAGCTCTTAATCAACAGTACAGGAAATTATTGATACAGTTCCACCAGTTGCTTAGTGATCTGTCTCAATTAGGCACTCACAGAAAAAGGAAATAGCCACATGAAAGGTCTGTAGATGAATTGAATCTAGTGTGAGAGGGACTTAGCTTTCATATGTCAGAACTCTAACAGGGATTAATGGTTGCATTTGGGTCCCTTAATAAATTGATGTCAGCTATAAGCAATAGCCATTGAAACCTCTGGTCATTTCCTTTCCACACAGAGATAGTTTTGGTAAATTGCCATAAGTCCCTTTGGGGGAAATAAATAATCAGTACTGTATAAATTTGCTGGGTACTATAAGACCTTTCCTAAGAGGACCTAGGCACCCTTGTAATTGATTGATTTTTAGATCAATAACTGAGATAACTGAAGACTAAGGATAGAGTTTCACGATTTTTTTTTTCCAGGTTAATTGATGAGATGTCCCTCTCACCCTCTATTCTTGAGAGGTTTTTCTTGTATCTTTTTTATGTTTATGTACTTATAAAAAAAACAAAACAGTTGCAAGGGTAATAGAAAGCTCTCCAGTTTACCCCTTACTCAAATATTAATTTAACAATTGCTCATATTGTGTATGCTCTCTCAAATTAGAAAGTAAGTTGGAGATAATATACCCCTTTTATTTTAGTGTGTATTTGTTAAGAATAAGAACATTCTCCTAATGACCAGGGCATAGTTAATGAAATTAACGTGGATATAATCTGTTAATACAGAGTCCATATTCAGATTTTTACCAGTTATCTCAATAATGTTTTCCACAGCTGTTATATGTCCCTGTCCAGGAACCGACCAAGAACTCACATCACAATTATAATAGTTATCCTATCTTTGTAGTCTTCATTACTCTGAAGGAGTTCCATAAACTTTGTTTTTTGTGAATATGGTTTCTGTGACGAGTATGTGACAATTATTTTGTATAATGTACCTTAGTTTGAAATTTTCTATTTCTTCATTAGCATGTCATTGCATTTTTTAGACAGGGATACCTCAGAAGGAGGTGGACGCCTCATGGCATTGTATCAGGAAATGCATGATATCAATAAATTGATATCAAGACCAATAACTTTGATTATGTGGTTAAGGCAATGTCAGCTTTGTGTGTATTTCTGCTATAAAATTCCACATTCCTCCTTTGTTTTTAAGTAATGTGTGGGGAGATATATATTTTGCTCCAATGCTACTATCCTGTTCTTCATTTAATTTATGGCTTGTTTTAATAACCACCATGATTTTCTAATAGCATCAATTTCTTGATAGTATTTACTTGGCATTCAACTTTATTAAAAAATAATTCATGCATGTGCATATCTATACATGAGTATGGTCTTATGGATGTTTTTCCTTCAATCAGTTAAATTCCATTTTATCATATTTATTTTGATGCTTCTAGTGTGACCAGAGTGAGTCCCTCAAGATGAATTCCTGCACCATTTTCTTAGAGCACTTTCTTATTTTCCAACATATCTATACCAGTCTCTTCCATATCTTCTGTATAGCCCTAAAATCAGGCTTTTCACTTAGAAGTCTACATTCTTTTTTGGGGAATGGTATGTAAAAATAAATGTTTGATTTCTACTTGACTTGTTCTCATTGTTATTGGTATAAAATTGCTTATAAACCTTTCTCAATGGACAGAGAAGGGAAAAAAATTAACCTCCCCATCCCTCCAGAGTGACAATAATTCCTTACTGAGGCCATGCTGAGCCTTGTCCTCAGTTATTACTGTATAAACAATGGAGGAAAGTTTGGGTTGCAATAATGGCAAGCATCATCTTTCAAGATGCCTGCCTTATGTGAAGACTGCATGTGATTCTTAGTTTTGAATAAATCAGTTTCTTTGTTGCAATATACTAAGGAAGAAAGCTGTGGTGGTTGGTAACTCTTTAATAATATAAAGAGTTTATTTTTCTCTCTAGAGTAAGGTGTCTAAAAGATTTTTCTACAAGTATATAGAATTAGCATTTTTACAGTTGTTACAAGTGTACAGAAATGAGCTGACAATTGTCTTATGTTACAAGTAAGTATACTAACATACAAAAAGGCATTGGACTATGGTCTTGGACTTACGAATATGAATGATAGTGCAAAGTAGAATACTTTGCTTGGCTTAATGGTTGTTTATTCCAGCATATTTTCTTTTCATAGCGGTCATTATGTACTATACTGGACAAATGAATGACTGCTTCAGAAAAAAAAAAATATTATTCTTTGAACATAAGCCTAAAATGACCTTTCTGCTCCATAATATTAAGTATTTTAATATCATGTATACCAAATCAAGGTGGAATTTAATATCCGTATGACACACATCATCTGGTTACAAAGGGCAAATGCATTTGGCAGGTGGGTTGCTGGTACATGTACATAGATATAAACATTATAAATGGGGTGATGTTTTATTTGGGGGACATTCTGGTCTCCTGTATGTCTGCTGCTTTCAATCTGTGCTCATTTTAATGTCGTCAGGCAATTTTCTGCCTCCTCTCCAGGAAAATTGATGGCAATATATTTGTAGTGAAATCTCAGGAGCCAATTTTATTTTTCACACCCACATATTCTCTTTCTGCAGTTACTCTATAAATCTTTGTTTTCCTTGTTTATCTAGAGTTCCCTGACACCACAGTTCAGTGACTTCTTTAGTTTTCTTCCTATTTGGTAATACTTTTTGCTAGTTACTCTCTAAGGACTATGATAGTATCTGGGAAATTACCACTGGTCTGTGGAGCAGCACAAACTTGCCTTTATACCCTTCTGAACAAATATTTCTAGCAGTAAAGCTAATTGGTTCAGAGATATCACACCCGGGTTGTATATTTTAACAACAAATCCTAGATAGACATATAGATAGGTAAAATTTTGACATGATTTACTGTTTTATATTTATAAATTAGATGTCATGAAGGAAATTTAGTTCCAAGGATTACAATTTGTTCATTCACATATAGAAGTGTTGAATGGTTTTTAGGTTAAGGTTCAGCTTCTATGAAAGCAGTGTGGAGGTTTCTCGAAAGACTGAAAAATGGAAATGCCAATGACTCAACAGTCTCACTCCTATCTACCTCAAGAACACAAAAACACTAATTTGAAAAGAAACCTGTACTTCTATGTTTATAGCAGCACCATTTACAAAAGCCAAGATATGGGAGTAACTTCAATGCCCAAGGCACCTCAGTGAATTAAGAAGATATGGTATATATACACAATAGAATACTACCCAGCAATCAAAAAAGATTTACAGCAACAAGGAAGGAGCTTGAACAGTTTATACTAAGTGAAATTAGAAGGAGAAAGATAAATACTGGATGGTGTAACTTATATGTGGAATATAAAAAAGAAACGAAGGGTCAGCAAAGACAAACTTTAAAACTAACCTTTGAAAACTGCCACGGATCCTTGGCTATCAGAGCGGGAGGCAGAGAAGAAAATACAGATCTGACACCTCTGAACAAATGAGGGGAGAGAACAATGGATGATGGGGAGCAGATCAATTCCTGAATGAACAAAGAAATAAATATCCTTAACAAAATCTAAGCAAATCAAATCCAATAATGCATTAAAAGGATCATACACCATGGCCAAGTAGGATTTATATCAGGGACACAAGCTGGATCAACGTCTGAAAATCTATCAACATAACTGACCATACTAATATAAGGAAAGTTACAAACCACATGATCATATCAATAGATGCAGAAGATAAGATTCAACTCCCATTTATGACGAAACCCTTGAAAAACTAGAGACAGATGGAACATTCCTCAACATAACAAAGGCATATATGATAAATCTACAGCTAACATAATGCAAAGTTAAAAACTGAATGCTTTTCAGTAAGATCTGGTACAAAACAGGATTTCCACATTCACACTATTATCCAACCTAACATTGCAAGTCTCTGTGATACTTTGGTGGGAACTAGACTAGTCAGTCCTTATGGAAAAAAGCATGGAGGTTTCTCAAAAGATTAACAGTGGATCTGCCACATGATGAAGGAATTCTACTCCTAGGTTTGGCCTGGGGAACACCAGATACAATAATGTGAAAGAAAATGTGCATTTCCATGTTGTTGCAGCACTAATTACAACAGCCAATCTATGGAAACAACCTACATGCCAAATACAGATGAGTGGATCAGGAAGATATGGTAAATATATATATACACACAATGGAAAACTACTCAGCTATCAAAAATACTAATATTTGCCATTTGTGGCAACATGAATGTAACTGGAAGGGAATATGCCAAGCAAAATAAGTCAGAGGGAGAAGACAAATACAAGATGTAGCCCCCAATATGTGGAATATAGAGAATGTAAACAAAGGATCAGACAAAGCCAAACTAAAAAAAAGTCCTTTGGAAGCTGACTGTTGACTCAGGCTACCAGACTGAGAAGAGATGGTAGTGGAGTGACAGTAAGGTGGAGAGGGAGCACAATGGACTACACATGTTCTGTTGTTGTGGGTGGCTGTGGTAGCACAACCTGAGGGAGGATAGACTGTGCTTCCAAAACACAAACGATGTAATACAATATTCCTCAACAACAACAAAATAATGTACTCATATGATAAATTTTAATTGACTTCGAAGTTTTAAAATTATAACTTTTTTAAAGAATATAATTTCCTTTGATCATTTTTAAAATCCTTATTAAGTTAACAAAATACTTGTAGTGATCTTAATTGGTTATAATTTCTCTGTGTGTAACTCTGGAAAGTAGGTATCCCTTAAATGAAAGTCTTATTTATAAATAGTTTTTTTTTTTTTTAAAGATTTATTTATTTATTTATACAAGCACTGGGTACAGTCAGAAGCACGGGAGAGTGAGAGAATTCACCAGAGTGGGGAACAGAACAGGCAGACTAACGAAATACACTGCCGAGGGGAGCAGTGAGCACGGCAGAGGCTGTGGGCAGCTTCGCAGCCCAGTGCTCAAACCGCTGCACCACCAGGGGAGCCCCGATTTACTTTTGATGAAAAAAATAGTTCTATTCTGATTATTCCCTTAGAAGGCATTCCAGAAATTAGGCCTCCCTGGTGGCGCAGGGGATTAAGTCATAGCACTCCTGCAGCACGTGTTTGATCCCCGGCCAGGGAGCTGACCCAATGGCACAGCAAACCTCTCCTGTCTCACTCCCCCGGTGCTCCCCCAGCAGTGTAATTTCAGTTAGATCTGCCTGTTCTGTTCTCCATTTGTCTCTGGTGAATCCTCTCACCCCCCACACCTCTGGCCCGTATCCCAGTTCTTGTAGGCATAAGTAAATAAATCTTAAAAAAAAAATAAAAAAAAAAACAAAACAAAAAAAAACAGACATTCCAGAAATTGGATTATTTTGGCCAAAGATGCTTACATTAGAGAGATGCTGTATGCCTTAAAAAGGTTTATTCACATGCTCATGATATATTGCCTCCCTCAGAGATATCAAAAAATTCCTCCTATGATTCTACTAATTCGTAATTCTTAAACAATGCAGTTTGTCAGACATTATCCAGAACTGAATATTTTAATTGTTTATGCTTTAGGAATTTGATAGAAGTAATGTCATCCAGGGATCTTTTTTCAAATTCCTAAGAGTTCTCCTTCTAATATTATGGAGTTAGGACACTATAAACAGTCATCAGGGATACACATGGAGGCAGAATAAAGTTTGGAGAAAATCTAAAATCTGATGTTGTTACCTTAAATTGTATTTCATATAACTTCAAGTATTATCTCACAGATTATTTATATATGATTTCTTTTTATTTTTAGGGCATTTTGAGTTAGATATCTGTTAGAACAGGATGATAGACCTCATCATATAAGTAAAAGAAATTTTCATTTTGTTAGTAACAGTGAATATTTTTAGACATTAATTGGATTTTTCTATAATTGAACCTGTGAAAATATTGTTAATAATGACAATTACATGCAAATGTACTTCAGCTTTCTAAATTTTTCAGGGTTTGATCTCAGCTACATAAAAGTTCACCAATATACCAAAGTTGCCCTGTTTTCAATATTAGAGATTTAACTCTGATTGCACTTATTAAGATATTTTTAATATATATTTTTTGATCTTGTAAACTCTACATAGAGTACATGGCTTTCTAATTATGAACTATATGTGGATTTTATTTTTTTATTTCTGCTTTCTACATGTAGAAAAGTAAATTATAAACTAAGTCTGAAGACAGCAGGAATAAATGTTCTTTAAATAGCGAGCTTATTTTGTTGTTTTTTATTGAATTTCTTTTGTTGTAAATAATCCATTTCTATCTAATCTATTTAAAAAAAACAATATATTCTGTCTGAAATAGGATTCATTTTGTTTGCTAAAAAGAGACTGGCAATTTAAGGAGAGTCTCAGATCCATCATCATTACTGTGAGATGCTGTGCTTTTTATTTAGCTTTTATTCATTACTTAGAGGGATTATTTTGTAATTGGTGTTTCAGAGTACATCAATTTGTTTCAACACCAGATTCTTTTGTATATTTCATTTATTTTTTTTCTACTATATTTTTGCACAAAGTTCTTCAATACATGCCAATATGAATGTGTTTGTATTGCAGGATGCTTAGAATCTTTGGGTATAAATTATTAAAGGTAAGAACTAATACATTTTTTACAACAATCTAGAGATTCCTTTGCTAAACAACTTTTTAGAGGTCAATAAAGCCACCAAGTGTCTCAGTACAGTTTCTATGACAATTTTTCATTGCTTGCTTTTACAGATTAGGAGTCAGGATTCTTTTTCTGTAAGATAATATAGTCTTTTGGCACATAGGATCATCCACAATTACTCATTTCTGCTGTGGTAAAATAAAAAAAACCATACCATATACTATACATATGTGTGTTGCTGTGTGTACTAATAAAACTTTTTTATAAAGACTGTCAGTATTCAGGATTTGATTCACTTTTAATAAAAACTGGCAGCATTTAGTTTTTGACCAATAATTTTTTAACCCCTGTGTAAAAGCTAATTTCATTACAGCAAACATAGAAGATACATTATATTAGAGAATGATACTTTAGTAGTTGTAGTATTTATTACTACAACTGTCTATTAGCCATAATTATTTTTTTTTAAGATTTATTTATTTATACAAGCACTGGGTACAGTCAGAATTGTGGGAGGGTGAGAGAATTCACCAGAGCCAGAGCGCGGGAGCAGAGCAGGCAGAAGGACTGAAGTACACTGCTGAGGGGAGGAGCAGCGGGCGGCAGGAGAGGTCTGCGTGCCATGTGGGACCCTCCTCTGGTGGCCGGGGAGCAGCCGGGGATCGGAACCGGCGCTGCAGAGGCTGCGCGCAGCTTCGCAACCCAGCGCTCAACCACTGCGCCACCGGGGAGGCCCTATAGCCATAATTCTTGCCCTCAAAACATACATAGTATTTATGAGGCAATGTTCGCTAAAACTAAATCATGCAGTTTACTCAATTTTTATCAGTATAGAAGAGCAATATAGTGTAATCTGTAGTAGGCTAGAACTTTTCATAAGAGTTCTAAAAAATCTAAAAAGTCTATTTTTGTTTCTTTGGACATAAGGGATAGGATGATCATGAAAGAGTCACTATGGGAAAAAACAGCTAAACCAATGCAGTCAAATCAGATAATTGGGAGTTTCAAAGATAACCCCCTCCGCCAACCCATTGCCCTGCTCTTTTATACTGCTATTCATGAGAAGCAGGCTGATGGTAAAAGATGCAGAACATAAAGAAACTTGCAATAGGCCTATTTGCTGATCCAAGTCAGATGATCACAGAAATGTGAATATTAAATTACTGAAAAAATGGAGAGTGGGCATACTTGCCTTCCTCCTTAGAGAAAAGCTTTGATTTTTTTCAAATTCCATATGATATTAACTGTGGGCTTAACATGATAGTCTATTATGTTGAGGTTCATGATACAATAGAGCATTATAACAACAATATAATGGAATTTTGCTCAACCTCAAAAAGGAAATTCTGCCATATGCAACAACATGGATGGATCTACAAGAGATTATGTAAGTGAATGATCAGACACACAGATCTGACTTATATATGATTATAGTGATTATGAGGTCAAAACTGATTTCACTCATGTATCATTTGTTCTTGTATCACTCATGTATCATTTGTTCAAAGTACTCATGTATCATTTGTTCTTTTATTATTCCTCTTCTATGAATGTATAATGGAGAGTTTTCTAGACATTACATGATGTGTGATACTGCTGTAGATTGAGGAAGCACTAAGAAGGGCATTCATTTTCTACTAAGCTAAACCCAAAAGATTTGCAATGATGTTGATGAAAAAGGTGTTTGTTATAATTTGAATCATAAATTTATTAAGACCTATTTTGTGGTCTAACATGATATATCCTGGAGATGTTCCCTGTATTCTTGAATTTTTTTAATTAACATAATAATCTTGAAATAGACATTCTAGCTTTCTAAATAATGGTTGTTTCACACTTAAAGTATGTGGTGAGCTGGGATTTTAAATTTTTTGTGTTCCACATTACAGGTGATCCTTTCTGAGAGCACTCTCAGAATTTCTTCTGTACTTCAGTCCTTCAGAATCTTTTAAATGGGGATCACAACAAATTAATGCATTCCTTTTCTAGATATGCCTGTATCTCAAATTAAGAATACCTGTAGAGATTTTATGCTTATAATCCTTTCACCATAGTGTAATCCAGAAATGCAGGAAATTGTGTTTAGGGAGAAAGAAGCACATATTCTGGACATTGTTAGCATTTACATATGCCAAATTTCTGCTAGACAGAGATATAAATAAGGATATAGCAAAGTATAATTTAGAAAAGAAGGCACCTACCAGGGCAGACTAAAATAAATATTAGAGACATATGTAGAAATAAGTGAATTGCTGGGGTTTTTAAGGTTTCTCAAAGTTCCAAACCACTAAAGGACATGTCTCAACTCCTAGCAAGAGTAAGAAAAAACTATTTTATTTCTAAGAAGGGAAATACTTCAACTCTTTTTTCTGATATTTAGCTTCCCTGAAAACACACACACACACACACACACAACACACAACCACACACACACACACCAACAGAGAGAAGAGAGAGAGAGAGAGAGAGAGAGAGAGAGAGAGAGAAGAGAGAGAGAGAGAGAAGAGAGACTCACATTATGGTCAATATTCCAACCACATACTCATCTCTTGGTGATTAATTCCACAAGCACATTTAGTATTCAATGAAAAATAGAATAAAATAGCAAAATTAGAGCAAAACATAATCCTTAAAGATTACCTTAATTATCTGTGTTATGTTCAAAGTCATCTTTCTCTTACAGATCTAACATTTCTCTTGGTGGGTAAATGCAACTGACATTTAGTTTCCTCATCTTGAATTTTCTTTCCTGTCCACTTTGTCCTGACTCTGAAGTGATCATATCCAAACTCTTATAGACTGAAACTCATTTTCAAATATCCCTGATTTCATATATTTTCTCACTGTGAGTTAAAGATTAAAGGCACAATGGCCAAGATCAAGTTCAAGATTTGTCAGTTGCATGCTAATGACACATGGACTAGATGCTTAATTATTCAGAACATTCATTGCTGTGTAAATGATAGATACTTTATTAAGTTTTCTGCCCATGTGTGGTACACAGCAGACAGAATAGTGACTAGATCAATTATAGATATGCAGTGAGAAACCTGTCTGCTCTCTTACGCGGGTGCAAGCTGGAGACCACTCTTTGCTTTCACAACTCACTCAGTCATTTGTAATCTAATGTGGTATTGAGGGAAACTCCTGCCAGGTTTTCGCTGTCCCAATCTGAAAGATATGGAAGAAAATGCACTCTGATCCTGCCTAATTCTGTATTCTTCTTATATATTTCATATTACATCTAGAGATCTACTTTTGAAATTAAATGTCACAAATTTATTGCCATGAATATCGCTTTCTGATTTTGCCTTTAAAATAATCCTGTTAAGAAAATGGTAGTTTCATGTGTCTCATAGATGAATTGAAGAGGCCTCAAACATAAAAGGAAGTTCTAAGGGCTTGAAGGATATCAGATAAACACTTCACTATATACCCATCTCCTTCTCCAAAAGGTTACTTTCTCTTTTGTTGAACCTCTCTTAAACTATTTTCTACCATTCTCCTTCAATATTAAACACAAATTCTATTTTAGAGTAGTCTTCACAGATATTTTCAGCACCTTCTCACTTCCCAGAAGGAAAGCAAACTATTCAGTCTGTCACACAGCTGCACACACTGACATTTGGTAACTTATTTAAATGCTGGATTTTTGGAACTTTTTCAATTATGCAGAAAATAAGCAGTCCAGCAAATAAAAGGAAAAATTGCTTTTAGTATCAAATGGATTTGACCATGTAAGGTGAAAATAGAATCATCAGTGTTTTATTAATTAACAATTCTTAGGATGGCGTAAGCCTCCCTTGGCGTGAAAGGAGATCAGGCCTTTTTTTCCCTGATACTTGATCAAGTGACTTTCTGTTTAAGGATAAAAGTGTTATTTTCCTATCAGTTCCATTTTATAATGCTAGTAAAAGGCTATCAGGTTTACTCTTGATATTTTTAAACCTATTTAATAGTCCCATACTATATTCTATATAATAACATGGTTTTACTAGGAATTGAAGTTGGCCCAGAGGAGAATAATTTCCAGGGGCATATTTCACGTACTTCATAAGTTATTTTATTCTTTTGGCCTCACTTTATTGGTCTTTTTAATATATTGCTGTATCATATAAAAGATCCACAATAGATTCTAAGTCTTCTCACAAAGACCCTCTATTTATATTTACTATGCTCTAATTCAAGGTACCAAAAAATATTAAGGGTCTGGTGGTTCAAACAACAATGTGAAAATTCCAAAGTTATTTGGGAAAGCAACTGATGTTACCACAGTGAAGAATAACAGTTGGAAATAGCTATTACTGTACATTTATTTTTAAATGATTTTAGACTAAATCCACAATGACCCACATTTCAATCCTCAAAGCTCTAAAAACGCTAAGGGACTTTATTTTTTTTTTTTTGTTAAGTTTGATGCCAATATTCATTTAGCAAGTAAATCTGCCACAAATAGGAGGGAGACTATTAAAAGCCTTAAATCCAACTAGAGTGAATATTTATGTTTTGTTAGAGAAGTATGTGGTTAGAGTGTGCTCTAATTGTTCTGTGTCTTATAGTTAGTGTATACATGTCAAAATGAATTAAAAAATTAATGTATGAATATAATACTAGATAGAAGGTGTAGTATAAGATATTAGTAGTTTGCTAGGGCTCTTATAGCAAGGTTTCATAGATGGGGTGACAAACTATATTTTTTCACATTCCTAGAAACCAGAAGTCCAAGATTCTGACTGTATCCTCAAATTATCTTTCCTCTGTGCCCTTCAGCCACTAGAGTCTTTGTGGGCTAATCTTTTCTTATAAGAAGACACCTGTCAAATTGGATTAGGGCCCATCTAAAAGGCTTCAATTTAGTTATTGTTTTAGGGACTCTATCTCCAAAAATAAAAAAAAAACACATTCTGAGGTGTTGAAGTCAAGAGGTCAACATATAAACTGTGAGTGGACATTCATCCTACACCATATTCATTCTTTGGTGAAATTTTCTCAGACATGCACCATTACCAGCACAACAGAAGTCCTTTGAGTTCCCGTATAGATACTACCCCTTCACCAACAAGAGAGATCTATGCTTCTTTACCATTTTCAATTTTGTGTGGGTTTTTATTAAGGATATATTTTGAACTGATGCTGTTGCAGTTGGAGTAGTCAAGGGACCAGTTCTTGGCAAAGGATAGAATACATAAAAGTGAATCAGGGCCATAGGCATCAAAGGATCACATGTAGTAGACTCATGAATTTGAAATTCCTGTGGTAAAGGATTGCTTGTGGGGAGAGACAAGTGCTTTTAGATATATCAGCCTGAGATAGAGTGGCAGGTGATTTGGAGGTATCAACCTGGAGTGGGGGTGGGCAGATGGTTCAGCTGTCTTAGCCTGGTCTCTTCCCACATTCTCTGATCCGACCCATTTACATTATAGTTATTCTGTTATAAGTCCCAATTCAAGTGAATGTTTCTCTGTGTGCTCATATCTGCTGCCTCCTGCAAATCACCGTCCATCCTGGGTCCCTGATCATGCACCCTCACTAGCCAATGCAGAGCCATGTTTTAGGAATGCCTATGTTGGCATATGTGTGTCAATAGCTGTTTGGGCTCTTTACCACAGCCACTCCTCCCTCTTACAATTGTACTGTCCTGTTACAAAAACACTGTTCATTTAGAGTTTTTCCTCCCCCTTTTAGTAGGGCTGATGTCCCTATCGCTATCAGTTCTTGGCTTTTTTGCATCATTTTTGTGGTGCATTTCTGGAGAAGGCTAGATTAGTGTCTTTACTGCCTCTTGCCAAACATTTTGTGGTCATTTAAAAGCTAATTAAGTATTGTTTAAAAATTTTAATAATGTTTTTATTTGATACTTTATAAAAAATTTAAATTTGTTTAAATGCTGTTTTTCTCCTGGAAGTTGAAATTATTGTTACAAACAGCCATTGGTCTTAGGAACTTTAACTGTGATTTGTAACAAGGACATTGGGAAACTGATATTGAAGGTTTTATTATGACACACATGATCAATGATGCTTAAGATATTTCTTTTCATAGTGTTTTACATTTTATATTCTAGCAGGTTCTGCTTGCATATGTCCACATTTTGATGAAGAAAAAATGATTCTTTCTTAATCCTGTTGCAACAGAATGTATTTACTCCTTTCTAATATTCATGAGGTTAGGATTGAGTAGGTATTTATAACTTCCATTATATAGATCACACTTTCCTATACAAAACTGTGGTGGTCATGACTCTGCTTAATGATTATTTACAGTTTTCCTTTATCATAGCACAGAGTAGGAGTAAATTTCCCCATCGTTTTGAATTTGGGCATGACTGTAATGAACTTGCTAGAATGATGGAAAGTTTGCAGAATCACCAGTAGTGTCCTCCTGGGAAGGTGACTTTAAGGAGCAGCGAGTGATTTGCCAACTATCTTTTCTTTATTAGAATAAACAGATATGTTGTAGATGGTCTCTACACATGGACAAAATGGTATATAGCATTGTTTTTAAAGCCCTAAGATTTGAGGGTTGCCTGTTAACTGATTTTTTTTTTTTTTTGTTCTGATTTCTGACAATGGAGGATTTTAATACTGATTGCCTCTATCTAGTGCAGTTGTTATGAACCCTTTTTAATCCATGGTGGATTTTCTCCAAGTAAAATTTTATTCCAGATTAAAAAAAAAAAAACTTTGAATTTTGTACTATTCTGGTAAGGAATAATGGTTTGGTGGCTCAAGTTTCTGCTCACTCCTGTGAACCTAACTGTCCAGCGTAATCTCGTGGCTCCAGCAAGACTCAGTTAAGCACAGTTAAAAAAATGAGTTAGAAATTAGTAAGCTTTGGTTTTATCACAATATTGATGATTCATATATTTTCTTAATATTTCAAAAATAGCTCAAATATTTTCTTACATGCAAGAGATAATACTGTATTAATCATTTCTAAATCATACCTCATATTGGTTGTACACTAAGATTAGCAGTGAGGGGTGAAAAATAGTTAGTTTTATTGTGTGTAGGATTATGCATGCTTAAGAAATGCTACAGGAAAATACTTAATGAAATGGTACATTTATATCAAATGGATTTTCTGAATCACACAGCACTGAGTATTAAGTGTTATTTTAATTAGAATAATCAATAGAAAGTACAAATGTAAAACACTAATTTTTTAAAATTATGTTCTCTAAATTATGCTCCCTTCTCCTTTAATGTGATCAAAAAAGCCTGAAAAGGCTGGGCAGCATTAGGAAGCGTAGGAAACTAACACTAAACATAAG
>NW_023604095.1:0-4395 GCF_014898055.3 Talpa occidentalis | reverse complement strand
GCCTGTACCCAGCTCTTGTATAAATATAAAATAAATTAAAAAAAAAATGTTACTAATTTGGGCAGCAAACGGTGCCAATTTAGACCCATCATGCTTTCATTCCTTTATTCTGTGTTTATTAGGAAAGGAAATAAGCCCTTTAGGACTGGGTATCAAACTGGCTTAGTTTCAAATCCCACCTCTACCAGTGTTTGTGATCTCTCCAAGCCTAAGTATGCTCAGCTGTAACAGAATCTATCTCATATTCTTGTCCTGAGGATTAAATAAAATAATGTATACCTGTGCCTGGTACACAGAAAGAGATCAATAAGCATTAACTATTAGTATTATGCAGATAAGTTTCAATGTTATCTCCCATATATTTAAGAGAAAATAAAGTTTTTCAGAAAAATAATATTGAATCAGATTGTATCTAGATTTTTATCTGATCTAAACTTAGTTTTATCAAGCAGAGATCACTAAAAGACAATAACCTTTTGAGAATAATCTGAGGAAAACAAAATTACTGAGTGCTTTCCAAATATGGGTAAATTAAAGAGAATGTAATTTTTTTTTTTAATAGAGGCATGTTTTATTTATTTATTTGTTTGTTTGTTTTGTTTATACATGCACTGGGTACAGTCAGAAGTGCGGGAGGGTGAGAGAATTCACCAGAGCCAGAGCGGGGAGCAGAGCAGGCAGAAGGACCGAAGTACACTGCTGAGGGGAGCAGCAGGCGGCAGGAGAGGTCTGCAAGCCATGTGGGACCCTCCTCGGGTGGCCGGGGAGCAGCCGGGGATCGAGCCGACACTGCAGAGGCCGCGGGCAGCTTCGCAACCCAGCACTCAACCGCTGCGCCACCGGAGAGGCCCAAAGAGAATGTATTTAAACTATTAGATTTTAAAAACTAAATTCCAAAAACATGTAGAACCTATTGCCCTACCATAAGAGAATAAACCATTAATACACCATAGATGCAAGAGTCCCTGAAAATGCAATTTTGTCAAACCTACTTCATAAAGCAACAATTGCTGGCGAAAAAAAACATATTGAACAAATATGTTCTTTAGACACAAACTTTTGATTGGTGGTAACTATTGTGAATGGATCAGTTATGGTAATTAGACCCAAAAATAAAACTACGACATGAAAGAACAAAACAAAGCTTAAAATGAGAATATACTGAAGAAAGTTAAGACTAAGAAAAACACTATAAAAACATGAGGTTTAGGGTAAGTCCTAGTCTCTCCAAGTGGAACATTCAAGGTGAATAGGAATGGGCCTCCCTGGTGGCGCATGGGGATAAGATGCAACCTACGAAGGTATTCGCAGCCACTGAAGCATGAGTTTGATCCCCAGCCAGAGAGCTACCCACATGGCACAGGAGAACTAGCCTGTCTCGCCTGCTGCTCCCCTCAGCAGTGTATTTCAGGTCAGTCTGCCTATTCTGTTCCCCACTCTGCCTCTGGTGAATCTTCTCACCCCCAACCCCATACCTCTGGCCCTGTACCCCAGAGGTATGCATAAATAAATCTTTAAAAAAAGGGGGGGGGCCTCCTTGGTGGCACAAGGGGTTAAGACACAACCTATGAAGTTATCTGTAGCCACTGCAGCACAAGGTTGATCACTGGCCAGTGAGCTACCCACGTGGCGCAGCAGACCTCTCCTGACTCGCCTGCTGCTCCCCTCAGCAGTGTATTTCAGTAAGTCAGCCTATTCTGTTCCCCACTCTGTCTCTGATGAATCCTCTCACCCCCACACTTCTGGCCTGTACCCCAGCTCTTGTGTGCATAAATAGGTAAATATTTTTTAAAAAACAAACAAAATAAAACAAAACAAAAAAACCAAGGTGAACAGGAATGCCAAGCCCCAAACAAGACCTTTCAGTTTCCAAACTGCTGATATGTTTCTACGATTTTAGTGGAAAGAAGGGGAGTTTAAAAATTACAATTCAGAACACAATTGTAAGAATGAAAATCTTTAGGTTTTTGTAATCAGTACTGAAACTAATCCTCAACATGTTCTGAAGTTCTTATTTTAGATACAGTGTGCTAATATTGTTTCATTATATCCTCAACATAAATCTTCTAAGGTCATTTACCAAAAGAGACATGGTTATTAAGTAGTTTGCTAAAAAGTTTTTTTTTTTTAAAAAAAAAGCTTGTTAAAAAGTAGAGACAACCCAGTGGCGCAGCAGGTTGAGAGCTGTGTTGTGAAACTGTCTCCAGCCTCTGCAGCGTGGGTTCAATTTCCGGCAGGCCAGGGAGATACCCACATGGTGCGGCAAACCTCTCCTGTCTCTCCTGCTGCTCCCCTCAGAAGTGTGTTTCAGTCAGTCTGCCTGTTCTGTTCCCCACTTTCTCTCTGGTGAATCCTCTCACCCTCCTGCACCTCTGGCCTGTACCCTAGTTCTTGTATAAATAAATAAACCTTAAAAAAAAAAAAAAAAGAGGGCCCCCCTGTGGCGCAGCGGTTGAGCGCTGGGTTGCGAAGCTGCCCGCAGCCTCTGCGGCGCCGGTTCAATCCCCGGCTGCTCCCCGGCCACCGGAGGAGGGTCCCACATGGCGCGCAGACCTCTCCTGCCGCCCGCTGCTCCCCTCAGCAGTGTACTTCAGTCCTTCTGCCTGCTCTGCTCCCCGCTCTGGCTCTGGTGGATTCTCTCACCCTCCCGCGCTTCTGACTATACCCAGTGCTTGTATAAATAAAACAAACAAACAAACAAACAAATAAATAAATAAATAAATAAATAAAGAAAATAGCTTAAAAAAAAAGTAGTGACAATGATTTTGAACTACACCACCTCTCTCTGACAGGGCCTTTAGAAATGTGTACATTATTAATCATCTTAATCCTTTACTGAAGTTAGAGTAGAACTATTTTCACCCATCCCTGTGGATTATACTGTTATCACACATGAAAATGTATCATTATAATCCAAACTGGTCTGTAACAAAAAGAACTGAACGGAAAGCTGATGAAAAATTTTACAGGAGTGTGACTATTACATATAATTAATATAAGTACATGTATGTCTGTTAAATCTAATAACAATTCATTTGAACTTGTATTCTGCATGGTTTTTTTTTTTTTCACTTCATTTCTTAGTACTTCATTTTTACTAATATACTGGTTTGTAGTGTTAAGAAATTAAACACTAATTATTTGCCAGAGTTTGAGGAACATGCACTAGAGCTCTGGTGCAAACACAGCTTGCTCTCTGTTACCAGCTCTGTGACAAAGAGGACACAAGCTCTGGTAATCAATATAAAATCCCACTTTGGCCAACTGTTATACTTTAACTTCAATCATCAATCAGGTCACCTGCTAAACTAGGTTTTATTGGTAGTTAGATTGCAGGCTCTCAACTTAGCACTTTTATTTAGACCCAAAGAAAACTACTCATTAACAATTAAATCTGGGCCTCCCCGGTGGCGCAATGGTTGAGCGCTGGGTTGCGAAGCTGCCTGCAGCCTCTGCAGCGCCAGTTCGATCACCAGGCGAGGGTCCCACATGGTGCACAGACCCTTCCTGCCGCCTGATGCTCCCCTCAGCAGTGTACTTTGTCACTCTGCCTGTTCTGCTCTGGCTCTGGTGAATTCTCTCACCCTCCCGTGCTTCTGACTGTACCCAGTGCTTGTATAAATAAATAAATCTTTAAAAAAGTCATTAATAATAAAAAAATTAAATCTAAAATAACCAAAGATAGTGCTAAACTAGTGAGTCCAACACTTCTACCACACCAGACCTCATTGTCTTAAGCATACTTTGGTCTCCTTTACAATTTATATAGTTCTTCCCCATACCATATGCTGAAGAAGAGAGCATCTTATTAGTTATTTTAAATTTCATTTCAAAATCAGAGACTATTTTTCCTACATTTTGCAAATACAGGAATTTGAGGAGCTACATTCTAAGAATAGAAATTGTGATTCTCAGGCCCCATTCTTTCAACCTTGACAGTATAGTTTCTGGGTAAAAAGGCAAGGAAGACGTTTGGGAGTAAGGAATGTCAGGCAATAATTTTTATAAACTATCTCTCTCCTCTTTTTTTTTTAAAGATTTATCTATTTATTTATACAAGCACTGAGTACAGTCAGAAGTGCGGGAGGGTAAGAAAATTCACCAGAGCCAGAGCAGGGAACAGAACAGGCAGACTGACGAAGAAATACACTGCTGAGGGGAGCAGCGGCACGACAGAGAGGTCTGTGCGCCATGTGGGACCCTCGCCAGCGGCAGGGGATCAAACCGGTGCTGCAGAGGCTGCGGGCAGCTTGGCAGGCCAGTGCTCAACTGCTTCGCCGCCAGGGGAGGCCATAAATTATCTCTTTAACTTCACAATACATTAGTATATACTAAGATCTGATAGTACTTATAGTCTACACTAATAGTCTATGTTCCTATTACAATAAACAGATT
>NW_023604092.1:0-4411 GCF_014898055.3 Talpa occidentalis | reverse complement strand
TCACAGTGTCCCCAATGCTGCCCCTTCCTGGCCCGACCCTTCCAGTGCCCCCACCACTCCTTTTGGCCCCATTCCCCTAGTCCCCATTTTCATCCTCTGCTCCATTTCCAGAGCCTCCCTGTCTTCCTAGTCATGCCCTGGGGGCTCTCCTCAACCTCCCCTCATTCAGGGATGGAAAATTTTTAAAAGATGTATATTTGTTTATTTATTTCCTTACAGCGTGGGTCATCTTTCTATAGTTATTGTTCCTCTTAGGTGCGGCCCTTCCACCAATGATCCACCACACACCACCACCAGCTCCCCGGGTCTCTCCCCGGCTCTGATCACTCCTGCTCCCCCCTGCTGCAAGACGTGGATGGTGGTTGGCCCCGGGTCTTGGTGTTTTCCTGGAACCTTGTCCTTTTCTTGGGCGAGGCCCTGGGCTCCTGGGTAGAATTGAATGTTAATTCCCTGGAAGCAGAAGCAGAAACAAAGTACAGAGACTCTGGAGTCCAAGGATCCATCCGAGACTGAAGGAACCTCTATATTTGGGGATCAGCCCATAGTCTGGGAATCAGCTGTAATGACCTGGAAACCTGCTTTTGTCCTTTGTCCATAGGACTAAGAAAATTTGGGGACTTCTGACCTGACACTGGACTTGGGCGCCCCTTGTGAGCAGATCCCTGTCCTGCCGCTGGGGCCCAGGGAGCCTGGGGAGGGCCTGGCTGAGCAGGAGAAAGGCGGCTCTGGGCTCCTGTGCTCAGCCCTGTGGCCACACGGGGGCGCTGCCGCGCTGCTCCGGATTTGGTGGCGCTGCCAGGACGGGGCGGGGCTGAGGTGGGCACAGCTGGGATGCTGGGGTGGCGACCTGGGGTGAGATGCTCTGTGAGGAGTCAGAGCAGCAGGGCTCAGAGGAGAGGAGACTCCGGAGCCTGCCCTGTGTGTGAGGTTTCCATCTTTTCTCCCAGAACCCCTCTCTCCAGTCCCTGGACGGTGATACCTGGGAAAACTGGAAAAGAAAAAAATTTTTCTTTATATAACCTATTAAATATTGAGAGTATTTTAAAAAATAACATTTAAAGAATACTGTTCGATTTACAGAAAAGTTGCAAAGGCAGTACACGTCTTGTTTATCCACACCATTTCCCTTTTGTTAACATCCTACATGAGTACAGATTTTTTTTTTTTACCACTAATGCAGCAATGTTGACATAATAACTAAACGCCATACTTTAATTCGTTTTTGCTAATGTCCATTTTATGCCCAATAATCCCATCCAGTTTGCCTGGATGACAGTTTCTCAGACTTTCCTTGTTTCCTTGGGAGAGGTGTTGGGTCACAGATGGGGTTCTGGGTCACCTCTAAGAAAAACTTCACCAGAGTCCTCCTTTCAGTGGGGTGAGGCACACACACACACGCACACATATGAAAAGAAAGAAGTCCATGCTTGCACAGACACAAATTGGCAGGAGGACCTGATCCTGGAAGGGGGGGGGTGTTGGGGAAGCCTGTTAGTGGAGGCTCATTAGAACTCTGTTGGTGTGTGTGGTGTGGAATTACACATTTTAATAGGTGTGAAGCTGTACTCCAAAAATTTATACAGTGTTATAAACTAGTGTAACACACGCATATATATATTAATTATTGCTTTTGGTGTTTTGCTTACATTACTGCTAAAAGCCATGATCCATTACGGAGGTCTTACTATGTGGGCCTCTTAGTTGAATCATAGTCTCTGGTATACTATCAGCTTTCCAATCCTCAGATATGGAGGAAATTTCTAATTCCATTTATACCACATCTAGGTCATGGGTAAGAAAATGTTTGCTCCTCAGTTGATCTATGTAGCCAACATCTGCATCAGTAATATAGAAAATCCTTGAATTTCCTCAAATTATGTCCTGGTAAACGTTCCTCAAATTATGTCCCCTGCAGTTATTTCATTGTTTTCCTTTCCTTTCCAGTCTGATTTGGCTAATTTTAATGCCATTCCAATAGGGAACAGTGGTAGAGAAAGAAATAGATGAGATAGTAATACATCACTCCTTAATTCTTGTAGCCCTAGGAAAATCAAGTGTTCTCTATGGTGGTGAAAAGAGGAGATTATTTCCTGATGCAGGAGCACTCACAATGTAATGGAAATGCAGGGTTGTATTGCCATGGTTTGATCCATAGCACATTTTGGAATAGTGCCCAAGTCCTGTTTCATAAGCCTAAATAACTAACCTGGACCCGGGTTCCAAGGAGGACCATGAATTTGTGGCTCATGCGTGCACACTCCTCTGCCCCACGGGGGGCATATTGTGGCAACACCCTTGTAGAGACTTTGTTTCCTGTGGTTTCCTGAGGGGAGGTTCCCCGAACTGTGTTTGCATGGAATAGCTGTGAGCCATCTACAAACTTCCATAATGGAGTTTCCCTTCATGTATTTAAGCTGTATTCTGTTGTATAGTGATTTGTGGACCAGACAATGTAGCAGAAGTACACTGAAGCAAGTTGATTAAGAGTTGATAAATGAATGTAATGTAACAGAATTAGCTGACTGCTTTATTCTCAAAATGTTTATACTTCAGTTAGTTTATGCTTTAGTTGGAATTACCATGTTAATCCCTTCATCATATTGCTCTGTACTATTCTCAAATAGTTTCTCATTAACGTCTTTCTCCTTGATCTGCTTTGCAGACTTTCCAAACAAAGCTGCCACCTTTTTCCAATGTATGTTTTTCAAGCATCACAGAACTGGGGTGTAGACCAGAGGTGCAGTGGTTGAAAGGATTCACCAGAGAGAGTGGGGAGCAGAACAGGCAGATGTACTGAAATACACTGCTCCAGGGAGCAGCAGGCATGACAGGAGAAGGCTGCTGTACCCTATGTGGCTTAGCTCCCTCGTGGGGAATTGAACTCAGGCCACAGCAGTGATAGAGCTGAGACTTACTCTCAAAGCCAACAGCGTGGCCCTTTCCCAATAATTTCTCACTGCACCATTGGCCATATAGAATTTAATATAAAATGAATGTGTCTTTACTGATCAATGAATCATGTCACAGGCAAGTTTTAGATTTAAATTAATTGGTATGCATGTGTAAGGACTATATACTACATGGTTACTATGAATAGTTTTTTCTGAAATTGAAAAGACTCTTTTTGGTAAATGTCAAAGTAAAAACTAATATGAAAATATTTAACCTTTCGTTCTTATTATAACAAAATGGAAAATAACAAATGACAGGGTTTCACATGGTAGCCCTGAAGGATAATGCTTTTCAGATCCCTTTTATCCATCTCTTTTAATAAATAGCCCTTCATTACCTTTTTATGTTACAAGTTTGCATACTGAACCAGATTGCAATGAAATAACAGTCTAATAAAAAACATTATGTTTGAAATAGATGTAGTTCATTCTGTGCCCATAAATTTTTAAGTAGTTGATGGAAAATTGGTCTCTCTAAGTAAGAGATTTTTGTTTTATTTTCAAGTTAGGCTATAGTTTTGGATCTGTGGACAAACCATTTACTCTCCCTGGTATTATCTTTCTTCTAGCTAATTCTGTGAGTCATAGTCTCTTCTGGTACCATCGATATTATTGCAAAGAGGAAGATTTAATCCGGTGGGGTTTTTTTAGTAGCTGAGTAGTATTTGTGTGTTGTGCGCCATATTTTTGTAACCAACTCATCTATTGTTGGACCCTTAGGTTGCTTCTAACACTTTGGTATTGAAAATACTATTACAATGAACATAGGAGTGCACATATCCCTTCATATTAGTGGTTTTGTATACTTCAGAGAGATATCTAAGAATGGGATTGCTGGATCATCAGGTAGAACTATTTTTAGTATTTTCAGAAATACCTATCCTACTTTTCTAGGAAAGGAAACAGTCTTCATTTCCACCAACAGTGGAGTAAAGACATGGATATAAGTTCTGAAATCACAAAATACACAGAAAAACAAAAATGACACAGTTCCTTAATCAGCCTTAGAGATGACTTTTGTCAATCGGATTACATTGGCAAAGGAAACAAAAGCAAATATAAACAAATGGGACAATATTAAACTAAAAGGTTTCTATAGAGTGAAAGAAACCACCATTAAAAAAGCGAATGATTTGGAGAAAATACTTATATATGTCAGACAAGGGCTTAATATAGAAATTTTATAAAGAACTCATTAAACTCATCACCAAAAGAACAAATGTCCCCATTGAAAAGTGGACAGAGATGTTGAAGAGCGCCTTGTCCACAGGAGACAGAGATGGCAGCAGGCCCATGAACGTGTGTTCTTCCTCTCCTATTCAGAAAGCAAATCAGAAGCAAAATGAGCGATCATCTCCTATCTGTTAAGAGGGTTATTATCAAAATAGACAAGAAACAAGTGATGGTAAAGTTGTGGAGAGAAAAAATTCTTTGTAGATGTTGTTACAAATTTAAACTGT
>NW_023604091.1:0-4431 GCF_014898055.3 Talpa occidentalis | reverse complement strand
CTCACTTTGTTTCTGGTGAATCCTCTCACCCTCCCATGCCTCTGGCCTGTACCCCAGTTCTTGTATAAATAAAAATAAATCTTAAAAAAAGAAAGCCTATTGGGGCCTCCCTGGTGGCACAAGGGGGTAAGCACAGCACGATGAAGCTATCAGCAAGGTCTGCAGCAAGAGTTTGATCCCCAGCTGGCCAGGGAGCAACCCACATGGCGTAGCAGACCCTCCTGTCTCACCTGCTGCTCCTCTCAGCAGTGTATTTCAGTAGATCTGCCTGTTCTGTTCCCCAATCTGGCTCCGGTGAATCCTCTCACGCCCCTGCACCTCTGGCCTGTACTCCAGTTCTTGTATGCATAAATAAATAGATCTTTTTTTTTTAAAAAAAAAAAGGCTATAATTTCAATTTCTTGATCTTGTGACAGACCTGAATAATTTACGCTCCTGTTTCTTTTTGGTCCTTTGGGAGGAGTGAAGATCAATGTAGGAAGTGCAAATAAGACTAATTACCGGTTAATGAGAGCTTTGTTTTCTGTTACAAAATAAATACAATAGGGAGACAAAAATTTAGTATCTTCTCTACAAAAACAAAACAGAGGAGGACATGAAGAGCATTAATTACCTGTAATCGCCACATTTTAGTAAGATATATTTGCTTTCACCTGTTTTGCTCTCCTCGCTCAAGGGATCCTTGTATTCCCTCCCAAAAATTCAAATACCTTATTCAAAGAGTCTCTGAAATATCAAAGATAAACTGTATTAATGGAATCATCCTATGAATAATTTGTCCATCATTATTTGCTGCTAAATTCCAATACCTTTCATAGAAAGTATAAAGTTGAAACCATTTAATTCCCTCAGAATTTAAAAACATCTGTCATATAACTAGCATATCTCATATTTAAATAGTTATACTGAATTATATTCCTCATTTTGCTCTTGAATTCATTTTAAATCATGGACCTACCACAGGTTTATGCAGAGTGAAGAAAGTGTTCATAGGATGAGTAACTTATCTGTGATAAGAGTTTCAAAGTAAATTTTTTTTAACTTTTTAAAAAAATTTATATTTTTTACATCATTTTTCATTTTTGTACAATGTCTGCATTTTCATCTTGGTTATAGTCCCTGTAAAATTCCCACCACCCTTGTTTTCATCCTACTCCTTTCTCCCCCCATGTAGTGTGTCTCTGGTTTATAGCTGACTGTTGATTTTCATTTAATTACTTCACTTACTCATTCATCACATATTACTTGGGCTTTTTTATTTAACAAGTATACAATTTAAGAAGATCTCCTCCATGTTTCAGAAGTGTTTTATGATCACTAGAGGAGATAGGGTGACTCAGGACATACATTAAAATGTGAGCATGGCTGTAGTAGAAGTGTGTGTGTGTGTGTATGTGTGTGTGTGTCTTTGTGTGTAAGTAAATGTAATAAGATTACAGCAAAAGGAAAACATAGACTTACCTGGATGGAGATGGAATTACGAAATGGAGGAAAACTTCACAAAAGAGGTGACATTTGACTTGAAAATTGAATTCAATTTTCATTTTAGGCATGAAAATTCTTACTAGTACAGAAGTGGCTTGGTCACCATCCTACCTTTTAGGTTCCATATATTTACATGTGCACTGTTAGTAGATCATAAATGCTAGATTTGGTCTGGAGAGAGAGAGTTGAATATAATAATATTATATTCAAGCTTTCAAATATTAAATACAGGCTGGTAGAAATAGTTGCCAACTGAGCTACTTGGAGTTGAACAGAACTTCAGGAAACAGGTAGGGCTTCTTAAAAAGGAATTTACTCTGCACTGATGAATTTTTTTTTAAGATTTATTTATTTATACAAGAACTGGGGTATAGTCAGAGGCATGGGAGGGTGAGAGAATTCACCAGAGACAGAGCAGAACAGGCAGCTAGATGAGAACACTGCTGAGGGGAGCAGTGGGCTGGGAGAGGCAGGAGAGGTCTGCAGCGCCATGTGTGTTTCTCCCTGGCCAGCCGGGAATCGAACCCGTGCTGCAGAGGCTGCAGACGACTTCACAGCATAGCGCTCAACCCACTGTGCCACCGGGGAGGCCCCTGCACTGATAATTTTTAAAATTGCATTTTTATTTCAAGTTCACAACTCCTTAGAATATCTTTAAGTTAGATACAGTATCATAAATCAATGTTAACTCTATAAAAAGACACAATGTTTAAAAAATAAGATAGAATTTAAGTAATCACATTTTTTTTTGTCAATTATAAATGAGTAGTCTGGAAGTGCTAACTTTTCCTAATATAGTGCTAAAATAAAAATATTTGCTTTTAAAAAAAATTTGCTTGTTCAGGTTAATTTTCAATTAGGTTATTTTTATAAAGAAAACAGAAGTTTGCCAGAATCTAATCATTATAAAGTAACATTTATAATTACATGGAAAAAGACCATAAATCAAATATTATATTTATCATTTTAATTTATATTCTCTTTGTAAAGTAGACCATTCAGAACAAAAGAAACTTTGAACTCTATTGTCAAACAAACGTATCTATTATTTTCCATGTTTCTCATAATATGAAATGTCTCATGATAACATACCATACAACTGTCAAAGCTATTTGTATTTAAACAAGTTTTTGCTTCCTAGCTTGAGTTTGCCATCATCTTGATCCTAAGGTGAAAAGGTGATCAAAATCTTATCTATGGCAATCACTTGTTATTACGGTCAATCATGACTTTATGGTATCGCTGTAAGAAATGAGAAAAATTGCAGCAAAGGAAGATATTTGAACAAATTATTCAATCAATAATAAAAAAATCCTCATAGCAAGAGAAATTAATAGCTAAGATACTCCTTTATTATAGTCCTCAGTTTCTAAATTTATAGCAGTATATAAGCATTCTCTAAAAATAAAATAGTGTAACTACTTTTTAAAGACCATATTATTAAATGCATGCAATTACACAAGGCCTGTATGAAAACCACCATGTAATGTTCCCATTCAATCAGATTAAATATTGAAGTTTGTGGGGACAGCCAGAAAGAAGGTGAGTTGATCATATCTCCCAGCACTTTGAACCATACTTTTGGCATCTAAAACAAAGACAAACATATTCTCATTGTTGCAGTACTTTGTATACCAATATATTTTATGTACTTTATGAATTTATGTACAATACAAATATATTTGTATTTTTCTCTATTGTAATGCACTAAGGTTGAATCCTATAGCACTATAATATTTGTATTTATAAATAGAAACCATATTTATTCTGAATACATTTGTAACTAAGTGTACAATTCACAGCTTTATCGCTTGTTTTATGAGTCCATTGGCTTGGCACAGAAAAAAAATAATTAATCAAATCTGTAGATTTCAGGGCCTGGTCTTTATGCAGAAACTGCTTATTTATTAACATTAAGCATCTCCCATTTGGTCTCAAAGAGACGTATAGTTACATGGAAACAGAACAGCTTTCAGTAGATGATTGCACAACTACAGATGCTTTTTTCCGACACTGTCACAGCAGAGGAGGTCCAAGCAAATGAAAAACAGTTCTGATGAAGTGAGAAACAGAAAAACGGTACCATACAAACGTTATTACATAATAAAATGCAGACCAGTGCACATTTTTTTTTTACTCTGTTTATTAAATTTATGTGAATCCAGAGGAAAGGGTGAAAAGTATATTTACTGATGATAAAAATTATTCTCTGGATAATTTAAGTCATCTCATTTAAAACATATTCTTTACAAGTTTCTAGTTTTCCCCCATTTCATTTTAGCTCTCTGTTATCTACTCCAAAGTTAAACTCTTTGGATTTAATAAAAGAAATAGAATTTGCAGGTGGTTATTCCTAAAAAGACAGACTAATATCAAGTGATGTCACAAAACACTTAAATGAAAATTAGTAGGTTGTCCTCACTAATTCTCATCTGACAATTTTTTCAGATGATTCACCTTAACCTATTTCGACAGCCATGTTTGTATGTGCGTCTACCCTATTCCACTGGGAGCAATGCCAGCGGGTGATGCATGAAATCACTTGATGTGTTTTGATGCTATCCCTGAAAGATTTCCAGCCTAAGTTATACTAAGAGCATTATACTTCAGGGAGCCCAGCACCCCAATGGATTTTTAAAGTGCATGCAGATGTGTTACTCAGAAAAGGCAGTGTTAGAAATATTGCTTATGCTTATGGAATGTGCTAATACAGATACAAATATAAGAATGAATAATTGTGAAACATACATAAGCAGATTGAGCACATTTATTTCTTGCTACCAGGACTTTTTCTCCTTTACTTTGTATCTATGCATATGCATATACGTTTGTGTGCACAAACACACATATGTGTACACATATACACATATACATAAAGTTTTGCCATATACTCAGCTGTTCTGTTTATTTTTTTTTTTAAATATTAAATTTTATTTTTATATTCCC
>NW_023604089.1:0-4459 GCF_014898055.3 Talpa occidentalis | reverse complement strand
AATTCTTTCACTGAACAGCTTTTGCTGCCACTTCATGTCATTTTCCATTTGTAATTCTGTTATTCAAGATCAGGTTCTGCTAAGCATAACAGAAAAACCAAAGATTGCAATGGTTTAAACCACTGTTTAAAGATTTTTTCCCCCTCTTACATAAAAGAAATCTGGAAGTAGGTGGTGTCCCAGTTCCTGTTTTTATGCCATACTATCCTCAGTTCATGGTTTTTATCCTCAACTTACTTCATTCTCATTGTCCAAGGTTGCCATTTAGACAACATAGGGCAAGAAAAGGAACTTTCCTCCAGTTGAATGAGCTTCCTTAAGGCAGTTTTCCTGGAGAACCATACAGCATTTGAACTTGTACCTCACTAGCCAAAACTAGTGAGAAATTCACCTGGTAATTTACTTAACTAAGGAAGAAAGGAAGAGGGAGAGTTTGGTGGGCAGCTTTCAATTTTAACCCAAACAGCCATGTTGGCTACTTATATATCCATGTACATTTTTCTGAAACATGGAAAACACTCATTTCCTCTACCACGAAGGAAAACCACCCAAATCTAATCCATTATTATATAAAGCTCTAAGTCCATGTATTGGGGGTTAGTCTTCTCCATCCAGTTAGGATGTGGCTCCCTTTGTTTTGGCCATCTACAAACTAAAAAGTAAGTTGTCAGTCCCATGAGTTGCCAAACACACGCATCATGGTGGGATAGGTGCAGGGGAATGGCAATAAAATCAACCTTTTAGTGAAGGGGAAAATGGGACTCATAGCAGTCACTGATCCACAACAATTTAAAAAAATACTGCTTAGCAAAAATAACCAGGTCTCTCTGCTGTCAATAAATATATTCTTTGGTTTACCCATCAGGCATCCTGTTTCACCTTTCTGGGAGCAGCATCCTGGTCTACTGTCCTCAGAGGCCCTTGGCTTTGCCCTTTAGGAAGTTCTTATTATCTATTAATTTTCAAGGCCATATTGGGGCATGTGAAAGTAAACCCTTCTTGGAGGCTGTGTAGCCATACTACTTCCCTTCCTGTTATTGTGTGAGATTGTTTTAGATAGTTACAGGCTTTTGCAGGCTGGGTTTGGGAATTTAATTTATTTTCATTTCCTTTAGTTCTTTGGCAAACAGTTCCCTGCAAGAGTAATAAGCTGCTGGTCTGTTTTCTTTAATTATTACCAAAGATCTTGTTAAGACAGTTTTTAACATGAATCACATCTTTTATTTGCTGACCTCTGTACTCGGTCTCCTCCCCTTGGGTCTTAACGGAATGGTACCTACTCAGAACTATTTTAAACATAGATTTGGATAGGATGGCAACAGTTTTAATCTGACCTTTCCCCTAGTGTGACTCCCGTTACTCAAAGGAAGGTGCTTGAAAATGGCCTTAGAGCCTTTAAAACTGTTTGAGTTTGGAGTATGTTGGTAGTTGAAATTTTCACTTCATCAGGGCTCCAGACTTGGGATTTTGTCAATGTTTTGTAGACAAAGAACAATGCCCTCATCAAGTTAAATTCCATTGCATCTCTGCAGACCTCTTGCTCTGAGTCATATCTCTCTTATAAGATTGAAAGAGGCAAGAACCAGACAGCATTCTGCTAGCATTCTAAAGTTCTACCATCACTTTCTCTGATAGCTTTACCTCCTTTGTCAGGAGTCTTATTACCCAAAGCCCTACCTTCTCAACCAAGTTAACTCCATATTTAAGATCATTTTACCTATTGCACCTTATTTGTAGGTACCAAATTCTGTGTATGTCAAGATTATCGGTTTAGGTAAGGGGATCTTCCTAATTGGTTTTTAAACAGAATGAGATTGATGAAGAGATATAGTTAGCTTGCAGAATCTTTGGTAGGGCTAAAGAAACAGAACCTTGTCTGAGCTTCCAGGAGCTATATCAAGAGTGATATGTCAAAGAAGCTGATGCTTTTGGAACAATCAAGAAGCAACCTGGTGGATCAGGAAGTCATCTGCTGGATTAAACAGCTGTGAATAGTTCCCAGCTCCAGAAATACACCAACTCTGCTGTGCTTTGTGTCGGCAAAAAATGGATACCTCATGTTCTGTCGCTCTCTCCTTTGACTCAGTTCTGAACAGAAGTCTCAAGTAAGTGCATCTAACTGATTGGATCAGTCATATCTGGACCCCTAGCTGCAAAGGAAGCTGGGAAATAACAGTGTTTAACTTTTCCATCTCTGCAGTTCAGGAACGCCTGTTAGAGGTTGCTGAGTGAACCAATCCAATGTAACAACTCATAATCTTACATTATTTCCCTTAATACTAATACATCTTAAAAATCTTGGTTCCCATTTCACAAATTTTTAAATAAGCATTGCATATTTCAGATTTTTAACTTTAAATCATGAATCTCCAATTTAAATATAACAATATAGATAAGGTCTGCTTTTATGCAGTATTGGAAAAGCACAAAAAATCACTGAAGAGCATATTTTCTTCAGAAGTAGAGAATTCCTATCTCTGTTTTTTAAGTTGTAAGGAACATAAAAAAATGATCCGGGACATTTCTTTGTTCATGATTCTATCTGTAGCCAGAAACTGTGGTAAAACCGGAATTCTCTCCTTAGTTGGTGGAATGGGGTTAAATTAGAAATAATTGGGGGAGAATGTAGAGCAAATTCTTAAAATGCTTTTGTTGTGACAGGAGTAAATTAATGAATGGATATTACTGTAGATAGACTTCACAGTTTCTAGCATATTATTTTAATTTATAGTATTTAAAAAAGAATGGTTAGTATTTATAGGTTTAGGGAATTCCAGTTCTTGTTAGTACTGGGCATTTATGAAGAATATGAATCTATGGAGTTGCTAGAAGTGTTCTTTCCACCTCTGTTAGAAAGTATTGGTTCTGTGTTAATTTATATGATTCTTCTTTATACTTATGTAGATATTAAATAGTCTTTGGTTTAGCTAAATTACAGTATGAAATAATTAGAGTTTCACATATAAATTTTCATGAAAAATCAATTTCGCAGTATGCTTAGGTATACATAATTAAAATTGTATTTTAAAAGATGATGGCCCTCAAAATATTTAATTCTCACTAAAGAAAACTAAACTAAAATTTAGAAACAATGGTAAAAAGTCCTTTTGAGACATGACTATACTTTGTTTAAAGGAAAGTTTACAACTGTATTATTTTTTATGCGACTTGAACAGATTTGCAATACCATTTAAATGCAAGTTGTTTTTCATGTGATGAAAATGCAAAGAAAATTTTACTGCTTTGAGGTAATGTGATTTTTTTAAAAGATTTATTTATTTATTTATTTATACAAGATTGATTGATTCATTGATTGATTTATACAAGCACTGGGTACAGTCAGAAGCGTGAGAGGGTGAGAGAACTCACCAGAGCCAGAGCGGGTTGCAGAGCAGGCAGAAGGACTGAAATACACTGCGGAGGGGAGCCAGGAGAGGTCTGCGCGCCATGTGGGACCCTCCTCCGGTGGCTGGGGAGCAGCCGGGGATCAAACCGGTGCTGCAGAGGCTGCGGGCAGCTTCGCAACCCAGCGCTCAACCACTGCACCACCAGGGAGGCCCGGTAATGTGATTTTTAAGATAGCCTAGCTAATAAAAGAGAAATCTATTCTTTTAGGGAGAAATTTTGACAAGCCCTGTTGTGGTTAGCACCTAAAATTTAATCTTTGTTTTATAGCTGTGCAGTACAATCAAGAAGAAAATGAAAAAGGGCCAAATTAGATGATGAGCTTCCTTTTCATGCAAGATTTTTATCCCTTGAAGAGCCTGCTGGAGAAGTCCACCTTCTCTCAACCACTGGTGCCTCATCGTCACACTTTTTAAATTCATTTGTCTTTGTTGGAATCAGGAGACTAAGGAGTATTAAGCAAAATGCAAAGTTTGCTTCTTTGTTCCTTGTGGGTGATATAAAGGCAGCTTGCTTTCAAGGTGTGAGATTTCAAGGAAATCAAATATTTTCCTTTTTTGTAATATCATCAGCAGGATTCCAATATTTCTCTACCTACCTTAGATTTTTAAAAAATGAATAATTAGCTGTGAATTAGTAACTATTTCTTATCGACTCCAAGAACTGAGCCATAAAAAGCAGCAGCAGCAAGTGGGGAAGACACCAAATTGAAAAATTTATGTTTCTTGTTACCAGCACTGCCAATATTTTTATTGAGACAAAAGCAAAGCAAAACCAAACTAGTGAAACCTTCGATTAAATTTTAGGAATTGAGGTTTTTTTTAAAAAATGTTGTCTGTAGCATTATATAGGGAAAAAACACATTCCATGTTTATTATCGATCGATGTCTACTATTTCGCTGCAGGGCTTTTTGTTTACATATTAATTGTCAGTCACATTCCTGATGAAAAACACCATGAGCCTTACCTGGGTGTCAGCCAGCCCCAGACAGCACATTTTTCCTTACATGTGCACCTTCTAGTTGCCTTCCAATCTCTGCATACCTGTACACTA
>NW_023604088.1:0-4470 GCF_014898055.3 Talpa occidentalis | reverse complement strand
TAGATAAATAGATGATTGATAGATAAATGTATATCTATGAAATTGTCATTGACCCCTCTCCTTGCATAGGAACAACCTCATTTGTTGACTTAAAAGACATAAAATCTTTTGAGTTTTGGATCCTGTAACTCCTTGAAATGAGAGAAGTATAGAACTAGATGTAGAAAGTTTGCCTTCAGTAAATCGCAGATCTGTGACTTCCGACTGGATGATTTCAGATATGTATGGTAGCTCTTTGTGCCTCAGTTTCCTCACATGTGAGGTGAGGGTGGTATTGATGCTCACATGTCAGAGTAGCAGTGAGGATAGATGTTAATACATGCCCTGTTAGAACAGTAACTGGCAGGCTATAAGGCCTCATGGAGGTAAGGTAGCTACTATTATAGGATAGCTGTTACTGTTGTGATGCTCACCATCACTCCTTAAGTTGCCTTCAAATAAGTTTGCTTGGGAAAAAATAGGAAGAGAGGTGTCTTGGTTTGAATTCCCACTGAAGCAGTGTCTGAAAGATGGGTTTAGGTACAGTTTGTTAGGTGATTCCATTCTGCAGCTGTGAGGAGAAGAGAGTCAGAGACAGGGCAGTGAGAAAGCCCATAAAATGTACATTATTGACCTGTAACTGTGACGGGCAACTGGGGACATAAAACAAGCCTCTGACAGAAGCTGGAGCATTTATCCATCAGTCCTACTAGTGGTTGAAAGTCATTAACTCACTCATGTCCACAATGAGCTTAAGGGCAGGTAGGCAGCCATTCCTGATACCAGAAAAAATAAAAACTGAGAAGAAATCCTGGCAGTAAGCACCTTCTGCCCTCCAGCTCTGTGCCAAAATCAAGGAAGGGTGTGAATGTATAAATATTTGCCAGTATGGCCATGTCAGAAGGCCAGACCCTCAGCAAAGCTGCCCTGAGAGTCAGGAGCTGCTGGAGCAACCCCGAGCTAAGGTGTGCTGTGCTGACAATAAATGGACGAGCAAGGCAGATATGCCCAGCTTCGTAGCCCTAAGTGTGTGTGTATTGCAAGTGTGTGTGTATTGCAGCTTTTCCTTCTGTCTGTTTCTTCATAGCTCCAAGGGCCAAAATGTGGACATCAGGAGGGCAGGATGTTTGTTTTGTTCTCAGATGAATATCAAGGTTTGCCTAAAAGAGTTCCCCATATACAGTATGCCCTAATAAATATCTGTTGAATGAATGAATGTCCCTTCAAAAGCCCTATATAAATCCATGATATTTAAGAACAACCTCCCTGTTACTCTCTCCATACTTGAAGGAAGAAGTGTCTCCCTTCACAGCCTAGAATAAGGATAACCATTTTAACGTTGCATGGAATGTAACTCATTAAAAAACAATAATTCCAAAGCTCAAAAAAAACAATAATTCCAAAGCTGGTCCCTCTGAGCAAAGCAATCTGGCTGGGGCTGCCCTCGCGGCCACTGAGACTCCCTTTACTCCAAGTGTCCCAGGCAGTATAAAAGATACGGTGATAATTGAATCCCTGTCCAGTCTTAATTGCGGCATTTACTTCTTTCCCTAGCCACGGAGGAGAGCTCTGGAGGCCAATTTGCAGGCTGCTGCTTGGGGTCAGGTGTGGGATTTATCAGCCAAGAGCAAAGCTCAGAAATAATTTGGGGTCGGACTTGGTTCTGATCCCATCCTGCCTCTCGGTCTACTGCAGGTAATCGCTGCAAAGAGGGCCCGGAGGAAAAGCCTGCTAATGAGCCCAGCTCCACTTTGGGGCTGTTGTGTTCTCGACGCACTGTTGGCCAGTGGTCTTATGAAGTTCCAAACAGCAGGGACGATTGAAAGGAGGCAATAGAGAAAGGTCAATGGTGGCTGTGTGCACATGTGGAAGGAAAGGAAAGAGACCTAGTCTCAAAACGTGCCAGAGGAGTGAATGCACCTTGTAATCTGTGGCAAGTGTAACCAACCCGCTAGTGACAGATTCCAGGCATGCCATGTGCAGCATAATGTCAATCGAACACTTCAGGCGCTGCGGGAGACCAAACCTATGGATACACCCAGCTTTGGACAAAAATCACCTCTATACAGAAAGGGGGGGTGTTCTACTCACTGTAGCCTGAAGAATTTGTGTCAAACTTTAAAGTAAGGGAGATCGAGGATAGCTAGAAATGAACCACAGGACAGAGAATTTTAAATTTCCCCTAATCCCTTTTTTAAAGGAACCAGAAGACATTTTGCTCTGCAGGGATAAGGGAGTGGGGAAGGGGAAGAGAGATGGAAAGAAACGAAGTAAAAACTGGAGAATCAATGTGGCCATCTCAGCTGCTGGGAAGCTCAACTTTTATAAATTGAAATTTCCAGAAAAATAAGAATTCCAGAAAGATCTACATAACTTCTCTGATACCTCCCAGGAATGAGTGTGCAAGTTGAGGGTACCACTCTGTTAATTCTTTCTCATCACTGCCATGTTTTCGCACCCCAATATTTGAGGGGAATAACTTTTTTAAGGTTGTCTTTATGGTAAGATCATTTTGAGATAATGCAGATTTGGTTCAAGCAAGATATTTTTGATTTGGGCACATATTTGATTTGACAAATGAATATGAATATACTGGGTGCCGGGAATTTACACCTCAGAGTAAAAATAAAACTAATTGTTATTATTTAAAGGTTCAGATGGTAAAGTGTTAAAGGTTCAGTGTTAAAGATTTAGTGTTAAAGGTTCAGATGATAAGGCTAACCAACTTGTCCTTCAAGTCATCCATGATTAGGATCAAATTGCTTTCTCTGAACAACTCAGAAAAATTGTAGCTTCCCAAACTTATCTGAGAAGTGAAATCATTTTATTAAACGAAAATTGACAGAACAAATTGGCATATACAAACAGGTTCAAGCAGAGTGGCCCGGAAGAAGCAGGTTAAGTACCGTGAGCCTTCAGAGACCCCCAATTTTCCCCCTGGTTATCACCCTGAAGAGCCCCTCACATATGTCCTGGGGAACACATGGAACATAGTTTGAGTGTCTGCACAAATATAGAAAAGTAGGCTCTGTAGAGGGAAAAATACTTAAAATTTTGCTTAACAGTTGTTTTCTCAAATCTGTTCTTACAAAAAAATGTTTTTCCTGACATTGAAAAAAAAAATCACAAATGACTATTAGGAAATAAAAGTCTTGGAATTTTAAACATGTATGGATTTGCAGAAATCAGACTTAGTTAATGGTCTCAAAAAACAAACATTTGTAGATCACAAGTCCAGGAGAACTCATACCTGGCTCCAGTGCTAAGAATCTCATGGTCTGAAGGGTTCCCTGGCTGTGGCCTCACTGAAGGATATGGGAAAAAGTGTTTCAGAGCTCATCAAGTTATTGGTTAATAAATTTCCTTGCAGTTGCAGAATCAGGTCCCATTTCTTGGCTACCTGCTTGTCTGGCTCGTCTGTGTACCTGGAGGCTTCCTAGACAAACCCCCTATACTTACATAGAGAATTTGAGCCACTTTGCCCCAGGAAAAACAGTTGAGATTTACAGCTCAGATATAGCTATATCTTAAACTTTTACTTTTAAGCCATTTGTAATTGTCCCTTTCAGATGATAATTGTATTGTTTGAATTTTTACCCTAAGTAGAACTTGTATTGTGCCTGCCTTTTTTCTGAAAATGCTTTTTTAATCAATGGTATATTGCAGGTCTCCTTATGATACACGTACCACATGTAGAGATTCCATTGAATGAATATACTGTAAAGTATTTATCCATTCTCTTTTGAATAATCAAATTGTTTCAATTTTTTCCCATTATGAGCAATGATATTATAGGAATATGAGCAAGTCTTCTGTGGTGCATAGTTAATAAGAATAATAAAGATAATTATCATTACAAACTCCTTTAATAATGATAAAAGATAATTTTTATTATATACTGGTTGTATAGCTACTAGCCCACTTAATCCTAAAAATTCTGTGAAGTAAGCACATTATAACACCCACTTAACAGTAATGAAAAACATTGGCAGGTTAAAAGGGGGGGGCTTAGATTTTTGAATTGTAGTGTGAATTATCTACCTTATAAATTACTAAATTATAAAAATATATGTCCTCATCGGGCATATATAAAAGTTTCTGCTGCTCCACAGTCTCACTAAACTTGGTATATCAGATTAAAATTTATCTTCAAATCTGTATATAAGAAAATCTAAATCAAGAAGGATTGAGGGAGACACACACAGGAATCAGAATAAAGGAAATCTATATTAAGAATAAGAAAGGCATCAAAGAGTTGGGAGTTGAAAAACTCCGTAAAAAATTCCCTAACTGAAACATTAAGCCTAATGATAGTCTTGCACACACCCATCAAGCAACAGACCCCACCATACTATTCTTCTGCCCAGTGCTCATTTGACTGTCAAAGACTACAGGGTAATATCGGAATTAAAGATCAGAGAACAGAAAATGCCTTTATCTCTAACTCTCAATTCTTTCCTACTTTTAACATTATGACTTTTCAATAAATGT
>NW_023604086.1:0-4487 GCF_014898055.3 Talpa occidentalis | reverse complement strand
ACATCCTAACCATATACGCACAATTTGCAAAACTAAACCAGCACTCAGCTGTTCTCCACCCTCATATCGTCAATATGCCCCATTCCTAAGCCCCATAACTTCATAACTTTAAAGTTCTCAGAGTAGTCTTTAGAGTTCTTTATTATCATGTCTTCAGCAAATAGTCATAGTTCTACTTCATCTGTCCCATTTGGACTTATTTTATATTCTCCTCTTGCCTAATTGCTCTAGCCAGGGTTTCCAATACTATGTTGAAGAATAATGATGACAGTAGACAATCTTGTTTTGTACCAGATTTTAGTGGAAAAAGCTTTCCATTTTGAACCATTGAGAATGATATTAGCTGTGGTTTTGTTGTATATGGCTTTATTATGTTAATATAAGTTCTATTTATCCTTAGTTTTTTTAGGGTTTTCGTAAATGGATGTTGAATCTTAGGAAATGTTTTCTCTGCCTCTATTGATAAGATCATATGGTTTTATCTTTCCTTTTGTTCATGTGGTGAGTTATATTGATTGATTTTCTGATGTTGAAACACCCTGTATCCCTGGTATAAAGCCTAATTGATCATGTGTGTAATTCTTTCAATGCCTTGTTGGATTCAGTTTGCTAAGAATTTATTGAGGATGTTTGCATCTGTGTTCATTAGAAATATAAGTCTGTGGCTTTTGTGTTGTCTTTGGTTTTGGAATTAGGGTAATATTAGCTTTATTGAATAGTTGAGAGTATTTCTTCTTTCTCAATTTGTCCTTTTTATTATTTATATCCCTCTGTTATAGTCGTTTTTGTTCTCGTATTGTTTTCCTGCTTTCATTGAATTCTGGTTTTGTACCTCACTGAGTTTCCATAAAACAGTATTTAATATTCTTTATTAGAACAAAAATATAGGTCTCTATTTCTTTGGGGTTGTGTAGCATAAATGAATTGGTCAGGCTTTTGTGCCACTAGCCTCTGTGGCTATCACCTGCAGCCTTGATGGTGGTAATACAGGAGGCACTTGAGAGCTTGGGCGAAGTTGATCATGGTGTGTGCGCATGTGCAAGTTTGTACACCTGTGCCTAGGAGACAGGGGACATAAAGGCAGCATCACTCAAGAAATGACTGCCAGGAGGATGGCTATGAGGGGATGAGCTACATGACTACAGAGAAGGAGACCATGAGAGAACACCCAAGAGAACCCAGAGAAAAAGTGTAAAGATTTACTGGGGTCTGGGAGGTTTGCAAGCCTCCCCGCCACCTGACACTTGCCTGCCAGCCCTGTGCCTGGTTTCCCTACTACAGGTTGGTTACTGAGAAATTACCGTGTTGCGTTGGTGGCACCATGTTTCTTTCATTTTTCAAGGAAGTCTTGAATTGTTGTGTCTACAGTGAAGAAGTAGTCACCTCCTCCAGTCTATTCACAAACTAGCTTCAAGAAAGAAGTACTTCTGCTTATCAGCCCCGATATGTGTTTTGAGGCTTTTTCAGAATTTTCATATCAATACCCTTTTCTCCACACTTCTGTTCTTTCATGGGGTGGGGGAGGAAGATTCTTAAATTTGTTTACCCTCTCTTCATCATGCAGAGCCAGGACAGGTTCTGATAGTTTCTTGTTTGCTTTCATTAGGATGATGTTAAGTGATTGAACTTGTGCGTTGTTTCCCAGGCCTACAGAATCAGGCCAGCTTCTGTCCATGATCTCTGAAAAGACATTTGTTGCCCACCAAGGTGTACACAGAGAGTTAGTCAAGGTGTGTGAGTGTGTGTGAGTGTGTGTGTGTTTGTGTGTGTGTGTTTTTCTGATCCTGAACATTGGAATTACTTTGAGCCACTTAGGGGGAGATTCACAGGAAAAAACATTCCCAGTGGGTGCTCTAACCCATATAGAAAGTCGTATGGAATTTCCGAGGTGTCTCAAAAACCCATGGACCGATGGAGGTGCCTCAAAACTTTAAAAACAGATCTGCCATATAACTCCCTAACTCCACTCCTAGGTATTGACCCACAAAATTCAAAAACACTAGTTCAAAAGGAAACTTTCACTCCCATGTTTATTGCCATGTTATTTATAGTAGCCAAATTACGGAAGGTACCTAAATGCTGAAGAACAAATAAGTGAATGAAGAAGATGTTGTGGATGATACACACACACACAGACACACACACACAGTGGAATTTTGCTCAGCAATAAAAAAAAAGTAAAGTCATGCCATTTGCTACAAGATGGATGGAACTGGAAGGGATAATCCTATGTGAAAATTAAATGAGAAAGATAATACTGGATGGTGTCTCTAATATATGGAATCTAGAGAAACCAAACTTAGGTTCAAATAAAGACAAACTCAAAACTAAGCCTTGAATGCTGACTATAGAACTGAAGCATCCAAAGGGGAAGGAGGTGGGAGAGGTAAGGACTAAGAAGGAAGAACAATGGGCTAAGGTGGTAGACTATGTGGACAATATCTAATATTACCTTAATAAAAATAAAGTTAATTTTACAAGTAACTAATTAATAATAAAGGTAATTAAATAAATTTGGAAAATTATTTTAAATATATATTATCTTTACAATTTTAGGGTAGAAAAAAATTACTTAACAAGATACCAAAATTATAAATCATGAAGAAAAAATAACTAATTTATGTTCTTCCCCCATCAGACTTCATTCTTTTTTTTTAATTTATTTTTTTATTTTTATATTCCCCATACAATTGCAACCCCCTGATTTTGACCCCAATCCCTCCTTTCCCATCCCCACCCCCAAAGTGTGTCTCTGGTTCATAGTTGTTTGTTGATTTTGATTTTTTTCTTTCTTATCGTTATTCATTTTCCTGGTCCCTTATTTAGGTTTTCTAGATTCCTGCTATGAGTGAGACCATCCGGTATTTTTCTTTTTCTTTCTGGCTTATTTAGCTGAGCATGATCCCTTCCAGCGCCATCCATGTTGCTGCAAATTGCATGTGTTTATCTTTTTTGAATGCTGAGTAATATTCCATTGTGTATATGTACCACATCTTCTTGATCCAGTTATCTATTTTTGGGCATTTGGGTTGTTTCCAAAACTTAGCTATTGTAAATAGTGCTGCTATAAACATAGGGTGCAGGTGCTCTTTGGAATTGATGTTTCTGTGTCCTTTGGGTAAATACCTAGGAGTGGAATTGCTGGATTATATGGAAGCTCTACCTTTAGTAGGTTGAGGAATCTCCACACAGCTCTCCATAGTGGTTGTACCAGTTTGCACTCCACCAGCAGTGCAGGAGAGTTCCTTTTTCTCCACATCCTTGCCAACATTTTGTTGTTGCTAGATGGTTTAGTATGTGTCATTCTCACTGGTGTAAGATGGTATCTCATTGTACTTTTGATTTGCATTTCCTTGATTGCAAGTGAGGTTGAACATTTTTTCATATGCCTGGTGGCCATTTGTATTTCCTCTTTGGAGAATTTTCTTTTTAGCTCTTCTGCCCATTTTTTGACTGGATTATTTTCTTTGTTTATGTTGAGTTTCATCAGCTCTTTGTAGATTTTTTGATCAGTCCTTTATTGTTAGTGTTGGGGGCAAAAATTTTCTCCCAGTCAGTGGGGTTTCTCTTTGTTTTGGTTATTGTCTCTTTTGCTGCGCAGAAGCTCTTTAATTTGATGTAGTCCCAGCTGTTTATCTTTGCCTTCACTATCACTGCTTTGGGTGATGGGTCTGTAAAGATCAGACTTAATTCTTTTAAACCTTATCTTCCAAAGTAGCAAAGAGGAGAGACATTTTGACTTTATGCCAGGACTTAGCAGATTTATCCACTGTAAAGGAAAAGTGTAACAATGAAGTATTTAGTTATGCCTTTCATGCTCATTATTTCTCTCTATATATATACACACACACTAACAAATTTAAATAAAAAGACCATTGTGTGTGTGTGTGTGCATAAAAAAAAGGTTCAGACTTTTGCCCTATGTTCTCACAATCAGAAATATAGATTGCACATCTGACATTTCATTTTTATCTATCAAATGTAGACAATGTATTTTCCACCTACTTTGTAAATAGTAGAATCACATAAAAGTTAAGTTTAGATACTTTTGGGTCTTTCAAGCATAATTAAAAATTGTTATTAACACTAAATCAGTTCTGATCTGATTAAGTAGAGATTTAAGATATGCATTAGAAAAACTGAAAATTTTAAACTCAATGCTATTTAAGTTTTTGGGTTAGTGTAGACAAAAAAGGTAAGTTTTGATTTATCAAATAAATTGATTTTATTCTGCATTTCATTTTCCTAGAGTAGACAGAGGCAGTTAGTATCTTGAAAGATATATAATCACTCTGGATAAAATGTAACCACAATGATTATTTACATTAAGTGTTACATTTTGTAGAAAAATGGAAAATATGAGAGGTTTCTAAAACCTTAGACTCACAGGAGTCACAATTTTTCTAAATTGCATTTTTCTTGTTTTCTAAAGTATTAAAACTGCCTTGGAGGGGATATTATTCTGTGCGTTTGAGTAAGATAAATCA